>NC_092695.1:11351117-11657591 GCF_964275005.1 Diadema setosum
GTGGATAGTTAGATAAGTATTGTCTTATTTCACCACACAAAAATGGTACGTAGCAGCCCAGAGTGATAATAGCATGGACATGCTATCTACTGGTGTATACATAATAATACATACAAAACAATACTATAATTTTACACATTAAATATGAAAGAACAAAAGGGCTTTACTACATTAACCACAAATATTTACAAATGCAATTCTATTTCAAAAATACAATTTAACATCAAAAAGTAATTACACATAAATGACTATACGATTGAAAATTGTATCAACTGATTTGGAATTGGAATACCAAAAAAGTGTAAATAAACCTTTCACAAAAACAAAAGCACACAAACTTGTGACAAAAACAAAAGTGTATAAACTTGTTATATCTATATCTCTTAAAAGACACACATACGTGTACCATTGCCGTCAGACAATCCTATGTAGGCCCTATACTTTGTATTATTAAGTTCTATCATAAATCGTACACTTATCAGATACATGTAATCCATCTTGGTGGGGAATAAAACCCGGATACGATGTGAATTGAGTGAATGCAGAAATATTTGTATTATACACATCAGTGAGGTTTGCAAAAACATCGAACAATGTATTATCCTTTCAAAAGTTATGAATTTTGATAGTTTCGACACTGCGATCGCTGGGTAATTATGAAGTCTGCAACCATAAATTCTTGATGTTACAGCAAGAGAACGATATGAAAGAAATATAAAGAAAATTGCACACATTTTCATAATCTATAAAGAGTGATAGACATTCATACCACTTTTCACTGACATAAGTCGAGGATAATGTTATTCCCTCTGCCGTCTGCAAGTCTCCAAAAGAGGTCAACCACGTGCTCTTTCATTATGCTAGAAAATGAAAATAATCATTTTGAATTAAGCTAATATTTCCTTTATGATGTCGTGCAAATGTATGACTCCAGGAATCGATACAATTTTCTTATTCAGCGATAACTGAACCAAAGCTTTTGAAAGGATTGTTCGATTCTCCTAAAACTTCACTAATGTGTTCTACTAGTATTTCTGCATTCACTCTTTCGACGTGATAGAGTTGTATTATTCGGGTTTCATTCCCCTTTAAGTCAATACAGTCCTAACCAAGATAGCACTGTTTTACCTAGTATAAGCATCGTGTTTGTAAACTTCAAACTTTCTTGCAACCTGTTCGGTTTTAACGGCGAAACCGTTCATCGAACAGGGGTTAATTTCATGAAGCGTTTTGTGAGGGTTTTTTTTTTTCTGACAAGCTGTTCCAAGCTACTGAAATCCTTGCATCTGATTGGCTGAGAGGAAATTTGTCGGACAAACTTGTGGGACAAAACGCTTCATGAAATGTCCCCCAGCAAACAGTTTACCATCAGAATAATGCTTGCGTGCGTCTATCTATTCATATCTGAATGTGAAACTGAAAACTGAAAAACGAACATCACTTGTGTGTGTGCTAGGAAGCGAAAATGCAAAAATTAACATCTTGTTTCCTGAAAATATTTCGCCAAAGTTTGAGGTCAAATTGATTATAGTTGCTGAAGTATAAAGAATAATGATGATTTTCACAGCTGACTAGACAACTTGGTAATCTGTGCACATTATTACACCTGTACGATGCGGTGATGCCATTTATGATTATGAAAATTTGATGCAGGATTCAAGCCATACGTGTCATTTCGTCATTAGCGAGCTTTAGATCTGCGAAGGGAACGAGAAGAAGACGCAGCGTCCAGGGCTGGACATTGGAAACAGCTGTCTCGTCATGTGCAGAACATAATTTTTGTTACCCTATTAGCGTCGTCTTAGCGTTCGCGTAGCAGATCTGAAGAACGCTATTAGGGCAAGTTACTGTCAAGGCGTTATACTAAGGAAGTTCGCAGTTTCATTTCGAATATTCGAATCGGTTTTGTTTGTTTTTTGTGAGTGATTACTGCCAAATGTTACTGCAGAGTATGTTTTTGAAAGCTGACTGATGATTTTTAGTGCTCGAGCGAAATGTTACGCTTTTAAAACTTTGATTTTCGCAGTTTTGCTATATGATATGGTAGACATCGGGGTTTGCTTGTTTGTTTGTTTGTTTTTGGCGAGCTATAATTGCTCTTCCACCTCTTGACAAGGAATAAAGATTAGCCATTTCGCTTTGAATTGCTTTGATTTCATTGATTGATTTCTGTATCGTCATCGTACATAAATCAGAATATAAATATGCAAGAGATCGCGTAATTCGTATACAACATACACACCTATGCTCTCAAGTGAAAAAAAAATGCACAAATCGGAATCATTCGTAATTAGTTTCATGATTTAAGTGACAATGATAATCTTTAATTGTCATGCACAGAAACTTGTTGGCGCATCCACTTTTCGACCCTTTACAGTATAACCACACGAACCGTCTCGTTGAGTGTGATTGCGGTGTCCAAGACAATTTGCACGAAGTTTCTGTGTAAGACAAACCAATATTATTTTGTGTGGTGATGAAGTTAATCAGCTGAAGGTAATGAGGTGTTGCAAGATGAACAACAACGATAAGAAATAAGCAGTACGAGTGCCTTACTATATTTATATGAACTATAGACTATAGCTTTATAGAAATTATCTCAGCAAGATTGAGTAGCAGAGACATTGCCCTTTCCTCTGTCAATCGCAATCCTGTCAAATTAATCTTACTATTTTTTTTCTCTCTCTCTGTATCAATAGCGCTTCCGCCACTCTTGTTTTGTGAACAAGTTACACTAGGTACTCACCAAAGACCTGAATCATGTTTATGTAGCCACTGGCAATATATACTCCCGGATTTTTGGAATAATAATGATGTTTTGTCAAAGAATCTATTTGATTTCGCCCTGTACAGAGGATGTATACTGCTACTGACCTGCCTTGCGCTCATTCTACCCCCTCTCTATATTCACTTCTTTTTCCCTCACACTCTTTATTGTTCTTTATTGGGTGACCGCACACTTGTGTCTTTCTTATGTTGTTACCGTTGTTCTGTGCTAGTGAGAGGATGTGTATCTGTGTGTTTATGTGTGCTTGTGTGAGTGTATGTGTGTGTGCGTGTGTGTGTGTGAGAGAGAGAGTGTATGCGTGTGTGCGCGAATCATGTTACCAGTGATGAAATAGTCAGTTTATCAGTTTATTTTTGCACTAGTTAATTGGCTTTTTGTTTACTAATTTTGTAAGTAAAGTGTGTCGTAGTTGTGCACTGTGCAGCAGAGGGAACTGCATCATCTACAATCTGAAGTTTGATTCATTTTTTTCACAAGTTTTGTATTACAAATCGTAGTAATCATGTGACTGTAAGTTGGAGGACCACATCATCCAAGTTCGCTTTACAGCAGCCCCTCAATTATCGTTTCTAGGCTTCAACAAAACAGGATTTGTTTCTATCTTGCATCATGTTACATAGAATGTGCTGTTATTTCGTCGTTTGTAATATAAATGTATGTTGTTTGAAAAGAAAAATAAGAATGAAATGAAAATAGGAATAAAATTGCTCTAAGAGACAATTAATGCTGCCAATCACGGCAGGAAAGAGAAGTCAGCTCCGTGGCTGTTATCTAGCTGTCGCCTTGGTTACGGCAAGCATCGGAAATTGCCCTGTTTTGACGGTACGAATGTGGGGCTCATACCCAACCTTTCTGAACACCACATTCATCTCACTTTAGGTGGAGGACAAAATAGCCTGACCATGAAGTCTGTTTGAATAAAAAAAAAAATAATAATAATTCTATGTAAGATATATATATATATATATACATATATATATATATATATATATATATATATATATATATATATATATATATATATATATATATAACAGCAATAGGTTTCTGCTCGGAGTCCAGGAAAGTATTGATTCACAACAGTAGTTCAATATGAAAACTCCGTGAGAGACGTAGTTTTGCGAATTTTCGCCCAAGGGGCTTTGTCAAGTCAATGGCAGATTTTATTTTGAAGCAGATATAACTCAAAATAAAAGATGCGTCGTCAGTGGTAGCGCGTCCATAACAAAATGCGCAAGTAAGCCCACAAGGTAGAAGAATTCGACATTGCCGTGTTTTAATTCGAAATTAAAACACAGCTTCTTCAGTTGATATCAACGACATGGATATTGTAAGTGGGCGAAAATTCGTCAAAACTACATCTCTCACGGAGTTTTCATATTGAACTGCTGTTGTGAAGTGTAATTATTACGCTTCCTCACTACACATTAGCGCATTAAAACACGGCTTCTTCAGTTGATATCAACGACATGGATATTGTAAGTGGGCGAAAATTCGTCAAAACTACATCTCTCACGGAGTTTTCATATTGAACTGCTGTTGTGAAGTGTAATTATTACGCTTCCTCACTACACATTAGCGCATTAAAACACGGCTTCTTCAGTTGATATCAACGACATGGATATTGTAAGTGTCGCCATCACACAGTGTATAAGTAGTTTGAAACTATAATCGACGGAAGCTTGTAAGTGCCATCCAGCAATGCCTAGAAGACGAAATAATTATGATTTCGACCTATTCGGGGCCAAGAGGCGAGAAGATGAGATCCGAGATCTCATCTTGAATTCTCGGGTCCGGAACAATGTAAGTTTTATGACATCGTCTCAACGACTTCTCGGGTTCGAGAAGGCAAAAAAAAGGCGATTTGTGAGATTCTGTCATCACGATGTTCTCGGGTTCGAGAAGGCGAAAAGGCGTGTTGTTTGATCTCTTCATATCGACTTCTCGGATTCGAGAAGGTGAGGAGTTGAGTTGTGTGATCTCGTCATCACGACTTCTCAGGTTCGAGAAGGAGAAAAAGACGATTTGTGAGATTCCGTCATCACGACTTCTCGGGTTCGAGAAGGCGAGAAGACGAGTTCCAAGATCTCGTCATCACGAGGCAAAAAGGCGAGTTGTGTGATTCCGTCATCTCGACTTCTCGGGTTCTTGCCTTTCCCGTCTTCCCTGACCCCGGAAATCGAGAAGACGAAATTTGATACTTCGCCTTCTCGTCTTGGTTTCCTAATCCAATAGGTAGAGCAAACGAAACCTTTTCTTTGTCTTCTAGGACCCAAAAAGCTAGTCTTGTTAACATTGAAATTACTTTCTTGTGTTTCAATTTGTGTTTGTCGATTCATATTTTGGTGTATATGTTTGACTGATAAATTTTTCTTCATACTGTATTTTCAATATTCATGAAATATGTGCAATTATATTACATTTTATGTATCCTTTATATTTTTAATGATTAGGTGGAAATAAATTGAATTGAATTGAATTTTTATATTAACAATGTTGATTTTGTCATGATGATTTCATTTGTGGAGAAATAAAACAAACTGAAACTGAATGCCTCGTATGTCATCCGGGCATACCATATCCTCTGTGGAGTAACTTTCCTGTTCAAAGCGGTTGGGAGGAGAGCTAACCTCCCCTCTTACACTTTTCATGCTTTTGGCTCTCAAAGTAAACACCATGTGAGAAAAAAAAAGTATAAGAAAAAAGCATGACGTATCAGCGGTACATCCCGACATTCTTTCTTGCATCAGGAGCTGTTGTAGCTTCTTGGAAAAGGAACAGAGGCAATCAATCACAATGTTCTTGGTTAGAATCACCTGCAGCGGTTGTTTCCCTAAGCAAGACATTGTATCCTTATTGCCTACAGGCCTTGAGGGGACTTAAAAACGTGTCGGCTTCATGGCTGCGTGCTTATAAACATTCAATGTTTCCCTAGCGGTCACGTGAAAACAAATCAATCCAATCAATGCAATCCAGACATCGAATGGACGGGGGAGGGGATCGACCCTTGACCTATCCAGCTATATACCCCCCCCCCCTCCCCCCCCCCCCCCACACACACACACACACAAACACCTTCCCTTGGTCAGAGCCGCCCCTTCTTCACATACATTATACAATAAAAATGTTGCCCGCCCCTTGTATAATGGTATAGGATGATAGGGCGCCAGAGTAGCGATGTACAGTCAAGAGAGTTGTCGAAGGTGGTTGAATGCCAAAGGATGAGCTGTAAAATGCACTGAGAAGAGGAAAATGCTGCGGGCATGGTGCAACAGATGGGGAAGACATGCGGAAAGAGCTGTTTTAAAACATTTAAGAAAACACTTCGCGTCTCCAGGAAGGAAAGTAAGAGTGCCGAAAAATTTGCGGAGGCTGTGACTGTATGGTGAACCATTTGATGGTCATGTCGATAACATTGAGGACTAAGGGTATAGAGGGACACTCTCGCCTCCTTGATAACGTGAAATGCGTCTCTTTCTGATAACGGCCGGGGAAAGTTAAGCTGTAAAAGCACGTTAGAAAGGCAGCATCCAAGACGCTGGCGGCATGATCGAAGACCAAGTATGAACGACAGAGGGCGCACACAACTTTAATCGGAGTGTCTTTCTTAATAATAATTCTCCACAATTTCTGTTGAATAATCCCTCTAGTATTTCTAAAAATGTTTAATAAAAAGTATATATATATATATATATATATATATATATATATCATAGATATACATGTGAAACTAATTCTTCAAAAAACTTCACAATATTGTTTAGATCAAACTCTGATGTAGTGGCAGTTTTATATAATATTGTGAAGTGTTTTGAACAATTAGTTTCACATGTATATCTATTATAATATGTATATGTATGGCAACATCAATGTATATAATACATGTGTATGTATCTACATGTGCAATGATATAATACAGGAACCAATAAATCAAATCAAATCAATTCCAAATCAACTCAAATCAAATATGTGCTGTTTTCGGCCCAAGTTTATATCATACTTGAACGTGAGAGATTGCTTTATTGTGACAAAGGAAGTATTCCCATTATCATTTTGATCGAAAGTACTTCACATTAATGATGATATCGGCAATGTGACAACAAGGCTAACACAAAAGATATCAAACATCTCTTATCATATCAAAAATGGATATTACTGACCAGTGTAGAAATTGAACACGATGCAAACCAATCATGCCTTTGGATTGAGAGAAAGTAGCTACATTTTAATATAACGAGGAGACCTTAAAGCCTCCATGATTTATGTCTACATGTACGTGAGACACGTTAGTACACTACCATTGAATCAATTAAAAGACTGAGTGGAGATTGGTATAGAAGTATGTAAAGATTTTTGAGATGTATTCGAGATATGCACAGTATAATATATGAGGAGATATTTTAAAGAAATGTATTTGTTTTAGTATTCGTGATCGATAATGCAAGGAGGCTTCTATGGCAGTAGGCCCCTACAGTCGGCCTTGCGTCGATGCGGTTTTGTGCACGTTTGTTCACCTGTGGGTGGTAAACGCCCATTTATCCCTTTTTACTCTTTAACAAACTGTAAATAGTGATCGAAACTGGTACTTGCCTCCTCCGATAGTGTCACCGCTCCTTGTAAACAAGATCGGCGCATGAATTATGCAACGGGTGGCCATTATGGCTTCCAATGATCAATAGAACTTCTCAACCACTGACAGGCCGTGGGTCCTAAATTTCTACTCACATGTAGTAAATAAGCCAAGTTCCATCTAAGGAAATCTCCCCAATCTCTTTATGTTTATAGTAATGTATTATATATATATTTATATATGTATATATGTATGTATATGTATATATATATATATACATATATATATATATATACATACATATAATATATATATATACATTATACATACATATAACATATATATATATATATATATATATATGTGATTTACTTATATGTATGTATATATAAATATATATGTGACCGTGCATCACATTACCAACAAAAAGTCGCACAAACTGATTTTAGTGTCAAGACTGAAAATAGTTGAAACGGGTCAATCTAGTAAAACTCGACTTTTTCATATTTCCTGAAAGAGCAAGTCTTCTTCTACCTTATGCTAAAGTTTTGGATCATAAAACATACAGGAAATTGTGATTTTAGCATTTTTTTCTTGAACCATAATTTTTTTAAAACAGTGTGATTAGATGTGTCTTTTCATTTCTTAAAACCCCTGTACACACTCTTCCCTTTCAACTGTAATACCTTTAGGAAGGATAATGCTGGTGCTTTGAAACTCACATATATACATACATACGTATGTATTTGCCTATATAGATTAAGAAGTAGAGATCCACACATACATACATCTAGGTAATGTATTGTGTGTGCATGTGTGTGTGTGTGCGTGTGTATGATGTTGAACCGTAGGAACATGCTTTTTTATCTACATTTGCTTATTTTTGTCTTTCGATGTGTTTTATTTCTTAGCAGCAATAAAATGAATCCATTGTCATGTTACAGCAATGATGCCGAGTTGTGAAAATGTTGGCATAGTTTCGTTGATTTTTTTTTTCAACTTTGATATATAAGATTTTCCGACATATCCATTCTAACTAATGATTGTGCAAAATGACATGTTAATTCCATGCATTTTTTGGCTAAAAAGAATTGTGCATTTCATTTGCTGATCGAGATGCACATTCCCGAAACCCACGAAAGAGAAAAAAAAATGAAAAAAGGGAAAAGATAAGGAAATAAGCAAGAGTTGATATTGGATCCTGAAAATGAAATGGATTTATTCCCCAGGTCACACGGCACTGAAGTTGCAGCTGGAGGGATGCGCATGGTACAGTTCAATAGAGTAATGAAAAAACGGAAGAAATTTTTTTTTGATATTTTTCCAAGAAATTTCTTTGACAATGTAGGGTTTTCCTTGCGTACATCCGCATTAATAATCGTATTAATAAATTTTCTCTCTTTTTAAAGTCCACTTTAAAGCCCATTGTATAAACTGTAGGTATTAGTGTCATGACACAATTCAGTTCATTCAAATGCAAATACCTGCATTTCATCAGACATTTCATCAGTAAGTCTCCATTTAGCTTTATTTGTCGGTAACCCCTCCCCCCCCCCCCCCCGCTTCAGACATTGACATTTGCACAGTTACAGAGGAATGTTGAACGAATTTCGTCAAGAATTCATTGTTTATGTATATTGTCCTCTCTAAAGAAACCTATAGACTCAGAAAAAAAAAGTTTGTTTTCTTTCCTTACTATGCTCATAATACAGCGGCTAAGTTTCGTATAGTGGATGTTATGAGTAAAGTGTTCCTGGACGCATTAGCTGTACAAAATGTTCCCCGGGCAAAACTTCGCATCCTTTATCTGGACGCTATAACAGTTTCTCCCAAATGGATACTGTTTCGGTCCGTAGTGCAATTTGCGATAAAGCACCTCTATCTTATTGTGATTTTCGACGATTCCTGCCCAGCGGTGGAGTGGTACTTCGAATCGACTCCGCGGACAGGGAACGAATGTGCGGGCAGGTGGATATGCCGTCGGCGTGTAGATAGGTTGTCAAAATTGAGAGACAAACAGTCCTGCACAATTCGATATGAGGGCTCTCTCCTGCTATATATGTGTGCAAATATCACACATAATAAATTTGAGCAATAAATTTGTTTGGAACCATCTGCACGCAGTATCAGATGCTGCAGATATTGTAGGCAGGTGCAGAGGATGGTAAAGGATGTCAAGTCCTTGCAATAGATGAAAAAAAAAAAACAATATATGGCAGGAAATATTTAATGCTTTTCACGTTTCAATAGTAATAAATGTGAAACAGTTTCTTCATTACATGGTGAACTGTCCAGTGAAAGTTCTAGAAAACAAAAAGAATACTTTTAGAAGCTTCTGAAATCGCTGGAAAAAAAGAGAAGAACGTTTGTTGTTGTTGTTGTTGTTTTCTTTTTTTTCGGGGGGGGGGGGGCTAATTGAAGTCCGAACTCCGTCTACCCAAAAATCATCAACCTCATGCGAAGAAATATATGCTGTGTGTGTTGCGTTACATAGTTTACTCAATCAGTCCATTGAAACACAAACATTCCAATTCTATCTCTAAACCTTTCTGTTTCGTCTTACCCCACACCCCTCTCTCTCTCTTTCTGATGGCATACTCTTACCCTTCTCTCCCTAAAATCCCTTTTCTCTTTCCAACCATGGTACATTTTGCATGAATGCCCCGAAGGCTGTAGGTTTCTAATAATCCAGAATGATAGCATATCGCTCTGGGAGTGTTATGATTGCAAAGTATTACTCCCGTCAATTATGAGATTAGGGAATTACGTGATGGTGGAAACGGCTTTACAGGAGCGTCTTCTTCTTTGATGTCACGTGCTTTTTCTATTCTTTTTCTTTTTTTAACTCCATTTCTTCTTCTTTTTCTTCTTCTTCTTTTTCTTCTTAATTCTTCTTCTTTTTTTTACCGCAACGTATTTCCGCATCCAGTATAGGTCGAAATAATAATTTCCAATGAGTCAATCTATCAAATTATCCAGTATGTAAAGCCTAAAGCTTTTCCGGTGTGAATTCTTGATCTTGATGAAGCACTTCATTTACAGGGTTTCTCAGAAATTCTCGGAGGGATGGGTTGTTACGGTCTGTTAATTGTGAAAAGTATCTCAGGCTCGAGCTGAAGCTCAGGAATTGTTTAAAAAAAAAAACTTTCATGCAGATGTAGGCCAAGGATTTTCATACATTTGTAAGGTATTACTTCAATCCGAAGATTCGATCTTTATTGGAGCTACGTGTATATATATATATATATATATATATATATATATATATATATATATAACATATGAAAACATATATCCATGTGAACACGTTTATAGGAATAGTAGTAGTAGTAGTAGTAGTAGTAACAACAACAACAACAACAACAACAATAATAATAATACTTAATAATAATAATAACAATAATGATAATAAAATTGGAGAGACTCTTATGAAGCGCTTATTCTATCTAAAAAGATACTCATGGCGCTGCGGACCATAATATTACATTACAACAGCTTAACATAGCAAATACAATAACATAAACAAGAAACAATATACGTACATAGACATACATGTAAACAATTGTCAATTTGAATTGTAAAAAAAAAAAAATCGAATTAAGATGTGTCTGTATATGAATACATACATGTACATGTTTCTACATAATTACAATAATCAAGCCTGATGTGTAACATTTGATGATGTATTATGTAATAGATGAATAAAAATAGATGTCTTGCACCTCTTCTACTTACCATCAAATTACAAAATTCTTGTGATAATTAGAATATTATACTGGACATATTCTTTAAGGAGAATTGATAGGAATATATATGAATAGATACATTGCATAATTTTGTAGATTAAAGTAATATCAGTGTCTAACATTAATTTTTGTTGTTGTTTTGGCATTCGAGAGATAACGTGGTTTTATGGGGGTGGTAAAAGGCTTAACGGTGCACCACGTATTCTTTCTTGGTGATATGTATGTGGCCCTAGCTGAGAAGGGCCTAACCACTCCCTGATTTTAACTTTAAAATTTCTATAAGGAAGCAATATATCTTAGGATTTTTATTCGATCGTACAGTAACAAATCTTCAGTATGATGAATAGACTGCAACACAAGACAACGCAGCTGGGAAAGTCACAAAGGCCGAAAGTGAAATGTACCATCTATAGATTTGTATCGCGATCGCAGAAAAAAGGTTGTCAAAAGTTTCATTATTTCATAACGTTCATTGAGTAGTCTCGTAAAGATTTGTAAAGTACCAGATTATGGAGATGACAATTCCAAATCGCCTGGAACAGAGATCTGCATCGACATAATAGTTGTGTATCGTTAATAAAATATCCATGAAGATTTTTCCCTATTTCGTATGATTCACGTATGTTTATTGTTTTCATTAAAAGACCTCTTTCTAATTTAACCTCTGTCATAGGTAGTTTTAGTGTACTCAGTACATTGCATAATACACCTATTAAATAGAAATCATACACACGCTCAGGTATAAGAGGGTGGAGGCAAGATAAACTTTTATATAATTATCTTTGTGCTTATTCTTGAAATTCGTTATGTTATACCAAATAGCTGGCTCTTTGGTTATACAGAATGTAATATGTACCGAAATTGTTGAAATTTTAACAAATAACCAAACTGTACAATGTGTATTTACAATATAAATTAATTTGCTGAAACATTGGTGTAATAAGCCAGTTCGGAGTTCCACTTTGCGCATGAGCAGAAACAAGGTCATTCGGACCAACAGGCATGTTGGTTTTTAATTTCACTGGGATAAGCATCTGTAATGTAATGATTATTCATGAAATACTTATAAATACTGCTTGCTAGCACATCCACCTGGCAGCAAAAGTGGTATTTGGCAATATCAATAGAAAGAGATCGTCAATACATTCAATGCAAAATAACGAAATGGATGCTTTCCCAAGTGTTAATTCACGGATCATTCTGGTCATCTGGTCGACGCAAGTTCATTCTTTGTTTGAACAGGATCAATGAATTCCATAAATTGTTATGTAAAGCTTACGCATTATGTCGCTCTAAAACGATTGAAGTGCCCCTAACCGACTGAGAAAAAGGAAAGGTCATTCGGACCAATGTGCCCATGAGCTAACTCCGAACTGGCTTATTGTAAATGTACAGCGATTCCATATAGATAATATAGAGAAACAATCACACTATGTATAAAATAGAGATATATACTCGGTAACCCATTCGCCAAAATAAAGGTGGATTTCCAGAGGGCCCTGTAAAACATGAAAACACATACATGCATGGAAAACATACTGAATGATTAACGTATAGTTAACTAGAAGGAAAATTATTCAACTTCTATAATACGGACGAAAAGCATCTAGATATACATGTAAGCCAGCTCGGTATTACTCGTGGCTCATGTGCACAAATGACCTTTCTTCTTTTTTTTCTCAGTTAGTTAAGCACTTTACTCGTCGTCAAAGTGACGTCATAATGCACAAGCTCGCCAGACGTAACAATTTACTAGTATATGGAATTCATCAATCATGTTACGCTCAAACATCGAATGAACTTGCGTAAACCAGGTGACCAGAATGGTCCGTCAATTATTAATTGTCTAAAATTTATTGTTAAGGCCCTATTTTTGATGTATACAGTATGTTTATTTTATTTTTTATTTATTCATTCTCCACTCATGGGACGGATAGCCCTGGTCAGCTAAGAGCTGTTTTTCACAGGGGTAGTTAAGTTTATTTCTTTTGTTTGTTTATGTCATTGATCTGTAATTGTGTGAATCATGTTACTACAATTGTATTTGTTGTTTTATTTTGTGTATATACAGGGCGCCATTGTAAAGCAGTTAGCAAACTGAATGTGCCTAACCTGTATTGTTTAAAGAAAACATGAATAAATGAAATAAATGTATAAATTAACACTTACGGAAACATCAATTTCATTTTTTTTTTTTTTTTTTTGCATTCAATGCATTAACAAAATTTTTCTATTGATATTGCCAAATACCAGGCTTGATGTCAGGTGAATGTGCTGCCAGGTTTATCTCAGGGAATTTAGAAACCAAAAATGCCTGTTTTTTGCACATTGTTCTGCTCATGCGCAAAGCGGAACTCTAAACTGGCTTATTTCTCGTCTCGTCTCGTCTCGCAACGGCATTTTGTGTGATTTACCGAACAATTAAATCCAAAAGTTGCAGAGAATTCAAAACTCTGCTGCTAGTTTGGTTACACGTGTTCGACTAAATGTACATATAAGTCCAATCTTAAGACAACTGCACTGGCTGCCAGTAAAGCAACGGATTGACTTCAAGATCTTAATCATGGTATTTATGTGTTTGCAAGAACTAGGCCCTATTCATCTACAACAGCTCATAACAAAATATCGTCCAGCAAGAAATCTTCGCTCTCAGTCCAAACTTCTGTTGTACACCCCCACAATATCAACAGTTTTAAAGTTTTAAGGCGCAAGATCTTTTCAATTGGCAGCAGCAGAGTTATGGAACAAAATAATACCCACGTATCTCAAGCAAACCAACTCAGTAGATAATTTTAAGCGTTTGTTGAAAACAGCTCTCTTTAACATGTCCGTGGACTAGGTTTAACACTATACAATGTTTGTCACAGCTCTGGCACTTTTCATCTTGTTTTGCCTCCTCTCTCTCTCTCTCTCTCTCTCTCTCTCTCATGTCTATTTTCCTAATTTCTATTAGTTTCTTCCTTCAATGTGCATAGAGACATTAATCTATTTTTGTGATATGTGCTATATAAATACGGTTTATTACTATTATTATTATTATTTCAAAGTAATTAATGACAACGACAAGCACAATAGGACGAAGAAGTCGCCTGACTGAAAGAATCAGCAATTCCTGCAGTATTCTTTCGTTCGTTGCATGTTATCACTTTTGTTTTCGATAGAAGCGTTCTCTCGATGGCTCTGCTTATGATCTTGAAAGAGGAAAAGTTCATTAATGTATTATATGTTGCGTACAAAGTGAGAGAGAGAGGAAAAAATAGATAAAGAAAGGGATATAGGTTTGACACACAATTGGCGTCGCACTCACGTGATCCCACGATGACCCTTCAAAGACGCAAGTAGCATGACATCGTAAATGATTTACTGGCCTGTAAATAGCCCTATAGCGATCTTGTCACGTGTCATTAAACTGAGACACTTCACTTCTTTACCGTTTTAGATTCACTAGCCATTAAAACTGATAGGTACCCCGCGAATGGCGTCACAGTCACCTAGCCATGTAATGGCCATTTGAAATCCCTAAAGTAGGCCTATATCTCTGATGATTTACTGGCGTGCATAATGATCGTTCAAACGTCGTTCAAGATCTCACTAATCTATGTGTTTACAACATCTGTTTTGTAGGAAACTGCAACCATACTGAAGTTACGTATTACGATAATACAGTAATAACATATTATAGGAAATTGAATGCACACTGCGGTGAATGTCTAGTTTAAACACATAAAAATCTACGTGAACAAACATTATGTTAAAGTAGACACAAACAATTAAATACAAAGTGAGCTAAAACTAAACAGTGAAGATGTCATGCTATTTTCATTTCTTACATATTTCCATCATAATGTGCCATTGCATAATCATGCAAATAATGTAAGGAGATGGCGTGATCCCATATCGTTGGCTTGTTACCCAATCTATTTTTTTTTTCGCATTTACGTATTCAGAGCTGTAGAAATCAACAAAAGTTTTTGATAATTAATTGAAAAATGTTTAGTAATGTTACAAATATTGTAATCATATTTTAAATGCGGGCCTTCAAAACAAAATGAGAGTTGTGAAATAATGGAATCATTAACATTTAGCCCATAAAATTTGCATACTCTATAACGAGCAATATCACTGTTTCTGAAAGCCTTGAAATTACTTAATGATTTTTTTTTTCAGATTGCAATAATACTTAGTACTCTCACTGTTACTCTATCAGACTTTGTGAAAGGCAGCTGAAACATGGGATTGACTTCCTCTACATTACGATTAACACCGTCTTTCTAGGCAGATTCTGCTTTGAGTGGCCTTCCAATCGGCGTTTCCCTTTCCCGTGCAAAATTTCCGTGTGTGAAAGCCACTTTTAATATCTCGCCGATATAATGAATAACCGTCGTCGATCGATATTTGGAATCGATATGCCAAATCGAGCGCTGAGCGGGAATAAAGCAGAGGTAAGTGCATCATGCGTTACAGGCAACAGTAATGAAACTCTCGGCAACATTCTCGAATGCCCCCCAAAAAATGAACAAAGGAAAAAAAACCTGTGGGCTCAGAAAAATGCGCGTGGTCTCTCTGCCTTCCGATCTATCAGTCTGTGTGATGTGTTTGTCTGCTAGATACAAAGAAATTTGTTTTGACGATACAACTTTTACCGGTTGTGTACAATTTATTTTTCTTTTCTTTTTGAGGGGGATATAATCTGGGAGAATCTTGTCGCCATGTAATGTACGTGTAAAATATATATTCCTATCTCCCTCTCCCATCCCCTTCTCTCTCTCTCTCTCTCTCTCTCTCTGTCTATCTTTATCTCTCCAGGCAAGTGGGTGGCAAAACATCAAGATAACTACTGAAAGACCAACAAGTAAGCCAACGTTATATTTCTTCTTACACACACACACACACACATACACACAATTTTGGTTTGTTTTTCCTTGATCTTTATTGATTTCATTCTCAAATCATACATGAATAAACAATCTGTTCTGGATATAGAATAAAACATATAAATACAGTTGAAAGCAAAATCAAATTCATTTTGCACAGTCAACATTTTTTTTTGCAGTATAATGTAGTACAGGGATTTGCTGCCATAATCTCTCTCTCTCTCTCTTTAATTATTTATCAATAATAAATCAATTATATTCAAACCTACTACGCAATACTTACGAAACAATACTTATTATAATATGCATAATGCATTATAGTTCACTTGATTATAATAATATTAACATTTGAAACTATACTTCACTTGAATGTGGAAGCACACACAAATAACCACCTGTAATAGTGTGTTATGCAGAAAAAAAAAGGAAATTATACAGCTCAAGAATTAAATCTTTCATAAAGCCCTATCAGCCTCCCTCCCTATCGAAACAAATCTTTAACTTTCAAATCATAGATAATCACACACACACACACACACACACACTAATCGCTGTCCTCAAAATAATGATTCTTTTACAAGAATCTTAGTAGATACTCAAAAACTTGCACGAGCTGTAACTTAGAACTTCAGAATGGCGCCGAATCGTCCCAAACGCCAAGCACTCAAACACACACACACACACGCACACACACACACACACACACACACACACACACACACACACACACACACACACACACCGGTACACCCCACACCGGCATCCCCCCCCCCACCCTCTATAGATCTTTCTTTCTCCAAGTTGCATACTGCATTAGTGACAACGGGTTTTCAGCTGTGACGTTATCAAAACCTTTCACCTGTCACGGTGATATTGTCAGATAAGCTGGGAGATGGATGAGTGAACGTTTTAGCCTGATCCAGTCGAGATGCAAGTCAAACAGAGAGGGAGGGCCGATGTCACTCTGCACTCATCCGAATAACAGTCGTCATATCCTGCCCGACGGGCACGATCCCCTTAACTCCCTCCCCCCCCCCCCTCCCCCGTTCCAACAACGCATACCTATACGCTGCACTAACATAATTATTATACACATTCACACACAGCCACACGCATACACACTCACACCTACGCATAAACACACAAGCACACATGCATATGCATATATGCATATATACACATGTGTGTGTGTCAAGATTCAGGATTCAAGATTCAAATTTATTTTCATTTCCACAAAATAAACAAAGAAATTATATACAATGTACAAACATAACATATTTGTAATAATTGCAAAAACGTAAATTGAAAAAATACATGTGAAAATGTGTGTTTGTGTGTGTATTTATATGATTATATGTGATAAACCTAAAATTGGCAATGAAACGCTTGATCCTGCTCGAAATCACACGCACATGCATATGAAACCTACAACGTTTACATCCAGAAAAACAAACAAACAAACAAACAAACATGTTGCCAGTGTCAATGTTTCCTACTATAATTAGTGGATGTCTGCTAAACATCCACGAGGTAGAAGGCTTCTTTGTTGCTCTAGGTTGCCCGATTGCCCCCCAAAAACCAGCAAAGGGGTTTTACCTAAGACTTTATACTTGCAAAGTCACTTAATCTAGCTTGCCGCTGTCTGTACAATGTTTTCGTCGACTGACATCTGAAATGCACGAAATTCCATATTACACCCACCTTTTCATTTCAATTTCAAGCTACCCGATATACAAATATCATATAAAACAGGACATATAAGATGGCGGGTTAGTTTGGGTCGACAAGATTTATGGTGAGGCGTGAATTTGATATTAGGTTTTCTGCGGGTAAATCAAGATGCCTCTCGCCGGCTTTCAGTCTACTCGGATGCCAGGTGAGCAAGCTTCACATTGTTGACCCCACCCACCTTGAACTCCAAATATCATTTTATCCTGTTTCTCTTTTTCAGCGGTTGGTCATTGTTACTCTATCAACATGGACATATCGCCTTCCACAGTTTACCTACGAGCCTGTTATACTTGACGAAGGCATATTGGCGCAAAGGTTCCAATAAATTAGATAGGGGTCCTCAAGTAGGACGCCTCAATTCCCCTTTGTAAAGAACACGTCCTATAAACTCTAACAAGTAAGAGCTTGTCTCCGAAAAAAATGAAGGGATGTATAAAAAGTCAACTTTGCCTGGCCCACAGAGTGTTTAGGGGAGTCAAATTCAATTTCATATTGCCGAGCGTATGGACGATGATATTTTGTTACCACGACGTCGGCGGTCAGAGTTTGATCTCGTTATGTTCCTTCCGTCACCGTCCTGGTTCACAGACGCAACATGCTTATCCAGCAAACTTTATAGAGACATAGATTTAGATTTTTTTCAAGGGAGGAATGAAGGAAATCAGATGACAAGACAGAAAAAGACATGTTATCATCGAATTCCTCTTGGTTCATTCATCAGAAATTCCATAACAGCATAAGAAATATAATATACAAAAAATTGCATTAATTTTGATGAATAGAAGGAATATCTTCGTAGTTATCATGTCTTGATACACCATAAATCTCTTTTATTTGTCATTAACTTCACGTGTTATATCATGCAACTGCAGTAATAACCAATACTCCCATCATATACCTCCATCGAACGGGTTCCCCTTTTGAGTGCTTTAGTCGTTTGTTTGTTTGTTTGTTTGTTTGTTTGTTTGTTTTGTGTTTTGGAATTTATTTTAATGGTGGTATTAGATACTGGTATTTAAACATTATGTAATTGTATTTATATTATGCAGATTTCATTTTTATAAACATAATCACAATAACATATCATAGGTATACAGCTATAAAAGTAATAGTATAGTTGGATATATTTGTTTTCCATTTGTTGATGTTTATGTGTGTGGGTTTTTAAAGAAACAGGTGCAACATTTTATGCCGTGGATGTATTTTTAGTTATTGGATGTAAGGATTTCTGTGCTATTTATGATAAATTCATGAAGTGTGTGTTGTTTTGATATCTTTTGTGTTTCTTTTTTGGAATGTGTGCTCTACATGGGTAATTATGTATGCCACTTGATTCATGAAGATTTTCCATTTTATGGACATTGAATAATAATTAATGAAATGAAATGAAATGAAATGAAGTGAAATGAAATGAAATGAAATGAAGTGAAATGAAATAAAAATGAAATGAAATGAAATGAAATGAAATGAAATGAAATGAAATGAAGTGAAATGAAATGAAATGAAATGAAGTGAAATGAAATGAAATGAAATGAAATGAAATGAAGTGAAATGAAATAAAAATGAAATGAAATGAAATGAAATGAAATGAAATGAATATTCCGCAAACAGACTGATTTCTTTTCCCATAATGTTTTTTGTTATCTAAGCCTCAAACCAATCATGCAGGTAATTTTCTCCTTGTCAAGTAAACTGAGAAGAGTCAGATTGTTTTGATACGAACATATTGCTGAGAAATACATCTCGCCTGTACTGGCCCACTTTTCAACCCGTTTCTATCCTCTGTGCATCAAACAAAAGAGGCAGAAGGGTAGATCACTATTTAGTTAACCTAATGTCTTTGCCCGTCCACCAAAACACTTCACTGCAAGCATTGGCAAAGTGCAAATAAGACAAATACAAAGACGCAATCGTTACTGACATCAAGAAAGAGAAGGAGACATGGAGATGAGGCAGACAGACAAAGAAAGAGAAGGAGGATGAGAAGATTAAGAATGACACGAGCATGCGGTTCTCCAGCCACTTCATGCTGGGGTCGTCGCTTTCCGTGAAAGGTCCCCACCCAATTTGGCGCACTTTTTTTTTTTCTTTTCGTCACCAGTGCAAACGTGGTGCGACACTTTCCGACGACAATTTTGTGCCACTTACGCAAACAGAGAGCCATCTCCTGTAAAGGGTTCTTTCTTGGCTACATCAATCATGAGTTCGGGAAAAACCAATGCATTATTCAAAGCATGGCGCCAAATGAAGTCATCGACGCAGCATCGTAGTATTGGTCTCCCTGTCGAAACAAAGTTTTAACAAGTAAATTGAGCGTGTATTCTGCAGTAAAAGCGCTTATAGGATATTTTCCATTAACAAACACAACAACAAAAGCAAACAAAAGGAGCACCCCACTTTCATGAATAATTGAAGATTGAGACTTATTCACTTTCAAGTAGTACTCATACACTTACAGCTGGTAATATGCAGGATATTTTATAACGTTTACCCACCCCCATATTTTTCCTTCAGTGTTATAGTGCGATCAACATTCGAACTCTCGAAACAGGCAAACTAGCACCTGCTTTTGGCGTCACTATCTTTCCACACGTCACTCTGTCTAAAAGGAGACGTACTGAAATGGTGTTAGCTTCTCTTATCGATTCATTCTTGGCCTAGATGTAGCTTGTTTTTTCCTCTCCCCAGTCCATCCCTAATGTTATGGAAGTTGGTCACAAGGCGCGGATTCAAGCTATCGATCAGTGGTAATCGATGTTAAACAACGTCTTGTCGTTAGAGGTTATGATCTGTTCGAAAAAAAGGGGGAAAGGGTTCTCAAATGGATTCTTTGGGAGCAGTGGGTTTAGATTTTATAAGGACATATTCGTTCCTGATTTTTGTCTCACCGAATTAGTTAGTTTGGTTTCTCGCCAAGTCCTTCATTTGATAAAAATAGGGATTTTTTCATTTCATTTCATTTCCATTTTAAATCATCATTTAGTTTATAAAGTTTGCACTTAAACAAAACATACAAGAATATAGGAACGTTCAGACACACCAAGCATTCTTATCATTTTAAATGTTCGATGAAATGCCTGCAGTGTTCACAGTTTGATATTTATGAGGTTTAATGCTTTTCTTTATCATTAGCGATATATCATATTCATGCTCATTATTGAAAAGCAAACTTAGGGTTATCTTGAGTGTGGTTGGAAGCATCATGAAGAAAAATAAAAAAAGAGTTACAAGACTTGACTGATGCATGAGAACACAATATATAGCTATAAGTTTGAAAGTGTATTTGGAGGTGATCGAGAAGATTCATCGGTCAAGAAACTTGTTTTTCCTTATCCTTAAACTGTATTGTCTGTTGCAGGCAAACCTTGCATTTTTTTATGGGTGGTGTTCACAAGTCTAAGGTAGATAATTGGAGTGAGGTAATCATGACAAGACGTCGGCATCAGTGGCGGATCCCAGGAATTCCGTGAAGGCGGGGGGGGGGGCGCAAAAAATAATTCTGGTCGCACTTACGGGTTTGATCAGCTGACAAACAACTAAATATAAGCGACATCTAGTACAAATATTTTCGTTTCTCTGCCACTTCCGGGTTTCATCAGCTGACAAGCAGTAGAAGGGTTTCTTTAAAGAATTAAGTTGTTAAGTTGGGCGCACGCACACACTTTCTTTTTTTTCATTCATAACGGAAAAAAAGAATACAATTCTTATAGTTCATTACTACAAAGACTCGTTATTCCAAAGGATCGTTTTTCCCCGAAGATTGATTGATTCGGAAAAGAAAAGAAAAAGTTCACTATTCCGATGGTTTGTTCATCCGAACATGAAGAAAGGTTCCTTATTCCGAAGATTCATTAATCCGAAAACAGTATAAGGTTTGTAATTCCGAAAGTACAGTAGCACGCATCTTCTTGTCATTTTCGGATTAACAAACCTTGTGACATTTTCGGAATAACGCCACAAAATGTTGGGATTAACCAAGGTGGTTTTATACATGGAGTAACAACAGTTTATTCCCTTTGATCTCATGTTTAACAGTTTATTCCCTTTGATCTCATGTTTGATGCCGCCACTAGAAATATTTGAAGTACTAGTCAATGTACCCGTGGAGTGCCAGAAATCCTCTATGGGGATTCCCCCAGAAATGGTCAAGGTCACTGGGTCAACAGACGTCAAATATCTGTTTTGCGCTACTCCTTGGTCCGATCTTGGCCAAACTTGCTGGAAGCATAAGTAGGCGTACACCAAAGTGATTTTGAGGAGAAAAATCTCTTTGGCGTACACCTGGGAATCCCCATATAAG
Organism: Diadema setosum; assembly: GCF_964275005.1. Classification (NCBI taxonomy): domain Eukaryota; kingdom Metazoa; phylum Echinodermata; class Echinoidea; order Diadematoida; family Diadematidae; genus Diadema; species Diadema setosum. The sequence goes on from NC_092695.1 coordinate 11,373,127, forward strand.
TAGGCCTACATAGCGCCCTCTATCGGGTGTCCGATTATATTTCTGGGGGAATCCCCATATAAGTAGGCCTACATAGCACCCTCTAAGCGCCCTCTATCGGGTGTCTGAAGTTATTTGACCTTTGACCCCAGTGACCTTGACCTTTCCAAAAATGAACTCCTCAAGGGCAATTTTGCGGTCAACCTGCATCCACCCACTAAGTTTGGTGGAGATCGGACCAAGGACCTGGGAGGAGTAGAGGAACAAACAGACAGACAGACAAACGTTGCTCGAATTATAGTATGATGTGCTAAACTGGAGCTGCCTCACAGATAGGAAGACAATTGACTAGTGTCTCATTGCGTAATCACCAGCCACTTTCAAAGGAAGATATGTCTTTGTGATGGTAATTACTTTTCGCTACCCCTTCTTGATAAAAGATAGGTGGTACAGACACGAGGATGCGCGAACAGAAATTGAGCAAAAAATGCTGAAATAAAGCTGATGTGGGCACTAATCTGATATAATCTATAAATAAAGAATTATATACTTGAAGATTATTCCATATTACTTTCAATTGGAGAAATTAAGCCGAAAAGTGATAAACCAGCTTTCCAGGATGGTACAGTTTTCAACATTTTCACATGATACAGCTCTGATTTACACTTTTGTACAAATTTCTGGACGGAATTGACTTTTATTTTACGTGCTTTATCATTAAGTGAAATTTCATTTCATTTCATGAATAAATAGGCAAAATATGGCCAACATTATGATAACGTTCAAAATAAATCTTCAGATTGCTCAGCAAGTGCACCTGTGGAATTCTTTTGTACATCAATAGAAATCTGACAACTGTTTGAATAATTACAGCCAGTTGGAACTCCATGTATAAAACCTCCTTGGATTAACGAACATCTGCAGTGCGTTGTGTGGTATAGAAAATTGTGTGTTTCAGAACCACGAACCTCCGGAAAAAAGGACTTTTTTTCTGATGTTGGTTATTTGGTTTCCTGATGACATGATATCACCTGACAGGATGTGGCACAAAGTTAATTTATCTGTACTCACGTAACAATGATTTCACCAAGGTACAAGTTTGTTTACTGTATACCCACCGATTCATCTTACTCGTCTCACACACATGACAGCATAAAATAATTCCATTGAAACTGCCAAAAACTAAATTTTCTTGTTTGTCCTGACCATTCGTTTTGTTTTCAATGTCTATTTGCTACTTTCATATCCTGCTTATTTCAGACTCATGCGTTACCCTGCAGACACAACATATATGCGCCCGTCAAAAGCCATTATCTCAAATGTATTTTGCTGTCAAAAATAAAGTCCTCTCTGTACACGGAAGATAAGGTTATCATTACCGACTAAAGTTTATTGAACAATGATGATCCGTGATATCCACTGAAGTAAAAAAAGGTTCGATCTTGACCGTAAATGAGAAATGTCGTAGAGTTGTCATGTGACAATATGTTTATATGAGATTTTCAGGAGCTTGCTGAATTGGTTTTCTCTGACAGTCTGATAGAGGTGATCTCCGGGGATTTGACGCAATTTTGAGCTAGAGGGATATTTTTCGACAAAACATGCCAGAAATAGAACATTTTGAAGTACACCGAAAGATTGAGAACCAACATGTTTTTGACATGGAGTACAGGGAAATTATTTTCGATTTTGAGTATGTAATTTTACTTTTTAAAACAATTTTCTTGTAGCGTCTCTTTCACTCTTATGACAAATAACTTTTCGACTCACTCCATATCCATGATAACCTAGAATGCGTTCACCTTTGTCATGCCTAAAAATCCATCCTGAGGCTTCACCAACAATTCAAGAACATAACAACCTAAAAATTACATCATTGTCTTGTCTCAATACAAGAACGTAAAGGCCCAAACAAACAAACAAAAATATCATATACATTCAAAAGTCTCACATGGTGGAGTCGATAATCTGACGTCCATTTATGGTGATGTTCGTTATTCTGAACGTTCGTTCATTGGAAAATAGAATAGGTTCGTTATTCCGTACACACAAATTACGTGTACCGAGATGTTCGTTAATCCGAAAATGAAATAGGGTTCGTTAAACCAAATATTTGTGGCGTAATTCACAGGTTTATAATTCTGAATATTCGTTAGTCCGAAAATGAAAAAGGTTCCATATTCCGAAGGTTCGATAGTCCGAAAAAGAAATAAGGTTCGTTAATCCGAAAGTGAAAAAAGTGCGTGCTAACAAACCTCTAAATTTCATTATCGGATCAACTAAAGTCGCTTTAGTATTTTTCTTTTCTTTTGCTTCTTTGGATTATAATGGGAGATTGTGAACCAGCTAGTATATTTATGTAGAGCATTCTGCTATCATTCATGTGCAATTCGCTATGTTAATTGTGAGAATATGTCAGTCTCAAGTTGTTTTGAAAGATTATGAGCAATTGGTGTGGTACAGTTGAAAGTAATTCATATTATACATTATGAACATGCACAAACATATGGATGCACGTATACATGCACATATACTTTATACACACACACGGGCAAATATACATTATAAAAATTCTATTTCAGGAAACGTAGTTTATGTTTGTATATACATGTTATATTTCACTCTATAGTACCTAAACATATTTCACAAAAGTCATATCACAAATCATTTATCGACATATTATCAGGAAAATATTTGATTTAAAAGTTGCAATTCAAAAACGCTTTTACAAGAATTTGACCTTGTTATGATATATCATAAATTGTAGCTGGCAACCATTATGAAGTAAAATGAATTAACAACAAACGATATACTGAACGATATACAACCTCTTCCTTCAAACTGAATAGTTTTCTGATTTGCAAACTTCAAAATTGCGTTGCATGGAATTTGCATTTATGCAACGTTTGAATAGCATTTAAACTCTTGCTCTATGTTTCCTTGCGTCATTGACACATCCTTTGTTTACTCGGAAAGACTTTACTAACTATTGTTATCGCGGACAACACATTGCATATCACTTAGTATGAAATCATGGCATTCATGTCTGCTAACTGTAAATAAAAATGTTATTCTGATATATGCTTGATCCTAAGAACACTGTACAAAGCAAAAATATAATCATAACGTATTTATGATATACAGGTATCATATAACTTAATCCTTAATAAATCATCTTTAATCAACATGATTATAGTGCTCTGTGCGATGATTTTCATGTCCACAGTTTAAATACTGACAGCAACAGAAGTTCATTTTAGTTTATCAACAATCCCACAACAAAGTACTAGTAGTTCAATTCAAACCATTTACATCATTTCATCCCTTATCTGTTCTCATCGAATTCCTCTCGTTTTACAATCCTGCAGCCTTTCTTTAACTTGGCATACATGCAGTGAGAAAGCATATTTTCTTCAACAATATCAGACCGTCAAAAACAAATTCCTGTCAAGAGATACATTAGGATATCATAACAAACGATCATTAAGGTAATGACAATCCATGATATCTGATTAGATTTGTTTGAAAATATTTTTTGTTCTTGACATCAATTGGTAAGATGCAGATTTTGTCTTCAGATATTTTGTTTTCAAAGATACGCAACATTGCTGAGTTGTTTCTCTCTGGCATTCTAGAACTTTTCTAATTTGATTTATTTCTGAGATTACGGGATATTTATTCACAAGGCAGCTTCCATGGTTTGGGAATAGAAAATTTAAGAGAATACAGAAAAGAAAATAGTTAAAACACAAGATAAATTTAGTTTCGAGGTTGAGAATGAACACATAACGCGGAGTCTTTATCATTTCGCTTGCATTTTTGTACCATTCTATTTTATGGTATTGTCCACTGAAAAAAAAGTAACAACATCTCAATTCATTAGACTGGGGTTTACATGTAAATAATAATTGCGTTTACAGTGGTCGTTCTGTTATTCTGTCACAAAAATATAAAGATAGATAAAGCTTGAACATTGTATCTTACTTTCAAATGGCTGTAGTATTAGAGTCGAAACAGCATCCACTTTATGTCTTGTATTCTGCGCCTTCTCATGAAAGATTTGTAGATTGTTAATTTGTCAAATGTTGATTTGAAAATGAAATTTGTTAGAGAAATTTCTTTCCGTTCTGAAGATAAGTTGATGAGTTCAAGATTGGGATGCAATGCATCTATTTTCTTGCTATATCTGAGTTAAATGCGCTGCATTCATTGTTAGAATAGGTCAGGCTCAAGTTGTTTTGAAAGACTCTGAAGGAATGTTGGTTTGATGTAAATGATTGCTTTATAGCCAGTTTTGGTTATTGTCTTGGCGAATGAGGTGAGGTCAGCGGATAAATACATTTTAAACAAACTTATTGCTTTTTTGTTCGAGGCAGCCATCACTACTACCTGCTTAGATGGCAGACTCGTTTATTCTTTCTTTTCTTCCTCAAACTGTAAATAAATGTATTGTTTTGATTTCACTGTATTTGTTCAAATACTAGAGATTTTCATGATTAGCATAATTTGAATTATGTACATTTTTGTTATGATTTTCATGGAAAATGCAGAAATGCAATTAAACTAAAACTAAAACAAAAGAGCTACGAGTTTTGAAATGTCGCTGCTAGCGTATTACCTTAAAAGAGAGAAAAAGAGAGAAAATTGGGATTTTTTAGACAGGCCGTCCTTGTAGAAAGGTTGGTAACCATCCTGGATTTTTCTTGTTGCGCCAAAAGTGTCAACAATTTCAATAGTGACAGCTAACACATTATCTTCGTTACTATACGATATAGATTGCCTTTGACGGGGTTCAGACTTACAGTGGAAGTCACTCGTAACGAGTTGAAAAAAAAAATGATTCGTGCAAATGGAGTTATTTTGCAAAATCCCCAGTGCAAACTGAAATCGCACTTTTTCCCCGAACACGCTTGCCAAGTCACGATTGGCCAATCGCGGTCCGAGTGTTTACTTCCACCCTGCTGCACTACTCTGGCAAAAGGATGCAAGTGACCGAAATGCAATATCCAATGATTGAACAAAATGGGTCTGTTGCTTACGTTGACACTACAGAGCAATGTTAAAATATTTTGACTCTGATACTACTCATCTCGATAGGAATAGTGTTTCTAATCAAAACCAAGAATAAAGTTCCACATGTAGTTCAAGTTATATACAGTAATTCATTAGATTTTGAAAAGTATTACTTGCTTCATATTGCCGACTATGTTAAAGTGCGTAATGTACTTGCATCTTTTCTTTGCATGTTGTATTGCGAATTATTTGATCTATTATGGAGTTTGTGACACAGCTGTGGTATGAATGTAGCATGTGCAAATTGAGAGGAGACTCATGCATGTCATGTCAGTGCTTGTATCAACAGTCAGTACTATAGACACATTTGGAAACGGGATAACAAACGATATTTTTTGTAGTCTGAAAGCGCTCTTGAGAGAAGTGATCTGCCAGTGCTTTCGAAGATATTTCATCGTCGTTTCTTTCTAGTGACATTCTGTATTATTTGTTTGCAATTATAACATTGTCAGCGAATAGAGTTATTAACCATTGATCCGGACAGGCAATAAACATAGTTCTCCAACACGTATCTCATCGTTCACAGCGATTTTTGGCTTCAAATATTTAGACGTTTCAATGTCAGTAGTTCCACAAGCAAATCCCTTGTCATATCCCTTTGAAGAACACTGTCTTACCAAGGAGGTACTAAGTGAGTCGCCTCGTACCTACGTGGTTTAACCCCTCTGAAGATTTTCCTTACCTTTACACTCTGGTATCCAGTGTAACACGCATGAACTCGTTTGTGGCGGTATTCGTAGAATGTCCGACAGGACTAGCGGACGCACCGACACGGAAAGCCTGCCTAAATGCATGTCTGTAGCGGTGGCTCATGGCTGTGTATATGATAGGGTTAATGACGCAGTTTATGTAAGCAAGGGATCGACTAAAGAACACGAGTCTGGCCTGAGCGTCGCTCGAAAGATGGTAGTCGTCACCATGGAGAGTCGCTATCATATCCGAGAAAGAGATGATTTCGAAGGGAGACAGACACACGAAGAACGCCACCCCATTAATGACTAGCATAAGAGCTACCCGATCTCTGACGTGTGTATCGACGTCGGGACGGATCTCCGTGTGAGCCTGCAGACGCTCTATTGACTGGCTTAAACTTCGGACGATCAGCACAAACATGATTACGTTAACGACGAGTGCGAAAAAGAAGGGAATCGTCTGCATTCCGTTGGCATAGGGCTTCATCCAAGGATGAGCTGGAGCGCAAATGCCCCAAGTCGACGGCCAATTACTGAATGATGAATCGGTCGAGAAAGCAAAACACACTTGCAATAATTTAGTTGATGAAGGAATCAGCGTCGACGACAGACATAGGGAAGCCAGCCACGACCCCGCCGTCAAGAGGGCGGTCTTTGACTTTCGATGTCTATTTTTGAGACGCGGCTTGCAGACCGCCAAATAGCGATCCATTGACACTAAGCTGACAAAGCAAAGTGAGGCAAAATAGGCCGTGTCCATGATGAGGTACACCCAGATGCAGCCTCCTTTGCCGAGTGGGTTATCGTCACCGTGGATCGGAGATCCTCGAAATCGCGCTATTTTCTCTCCTATTCCCGCCGACAGGAAAACAATATCCGCTACTGCTAGATTCACGAGGTAACAGTTGATTGACGTCTGCATGCATGGGACGCGGTACACAACATAGATAAAAGCAGAATTATCCAGAATGCCGAGTGCAAGGATTATCGGGAGACAGAGGGTGACGAAAATTGTCTCGCTCCGGCTGTACCCATAAGCTTCTCCGTCACCTTCATCAGTGAGATTCAGCACCTCCAAGCAGCCGAGAGCACCAAAGGCCATCTCGTTTGGTTGCCCAGTCACTTCATCGGATGACGAAGTCATCGTGTTTTCTTTCGCTGCAAACGCAAAGCAAGGACAAACAATTTGGAAGGTTTCAAAAATGCAAGTTGAAGTCATGCACTTCATGTGATTATAGAAGAGAAATATTGTCGAATCTTCCATTGAAAGACACATTCTTAGAATATTTCCTCTGAATAATCCTTCACATGTACAGGCTTTATTTGACATCGACTGATATGCATATCACACAAAGGTATAATATCACTGATGAATGTAATCGTCCTGAAATTATCTCTTCCTAGTGACATTCGACCCGAAAAGTCAGTATCAAAATATCGAGGGAAAAAATATTCCTTTTGCAGAGAGTATACAATGAAAAATATCATGTAAGTCACACGCAAATTATGATCTCCTGTGCAACCCCATTTTCACCTTAGACATAGTACAGTGTGCATTTCATTCTGCTGTCAATGATAATAAGATGGTAGTTAAAACAAAGTTTTGGCAATGCATCAGCCACATTATTTTTATCACGTAATATGTTTGCCCACATTGTTAGATATTTTCGTTAAAGTCCCTTGGCTATGAATATGAAACGAAATTTAATCAAATCGAATCAACAAAATATGATAATGTATACCAGGAGCTCAAAGCATTGGAAATAAGGGGAATATTTCAAATATCAATAGACAAAAGATTATATTTTTGCTTCGGACTTTTGATATCGTCCTGATGATTGATTCTTTGGTTTTAATTGTTTCGCAACTCACCGTTGTCTGAAGTGTTGCACCCGTCAATCATCCAGTAACACCTGACATGAGTACTATATCCGTCACCAGTGCCTACAGGTCTACTCACAACTGGTCGCCACAATATGGCAGCATCGACAATTCTGCACGCTCACCATCGAGCTACTCTGTGGCAAATCTCTAGACGCCCAGAGTTCAGCGCTGGAGGTCGACCTCTATATCATCATTATTCTCATCCCCCACTGAAAGTATAATATCTCAACGCGATGGCGGTCCGCATTGCCAAAATGAATCTTCCTTTCGACTTGCCCTCGAGAAGCAATACTGCTGTGTCAATGAATCGAATGCCGCTGATTACTAAAATAGTCGCAGACGGACATTAAGACGTTCTGATTTTTTAAAGCTTTTGGCGCCTCCTTCCCCGAGTGCCATTGAGATTCAAAATACTGTGGCCCGTACTCTCAAGAAGGACACTTCTCTATACCAATTCTCCCGCGATATTTAGATAGGGGGCACAAGAAAGGGTGATACACTCACAAAAGCTGTTACGTTCTCACTGAAGAGTGGGCGCATCAGTTGCGGCTTTGCGGGGAGGCTTGTGAGGCCAGCAAAGCAACGGGTCATCGCAATATTGAATGTGATTGTAGGTGGCACATAGAGGCAGTTCGTCCATGTAATCGCATCAAGCACATGTACCGTGTTATGACAAGCATGGACAAAATTTGAAAGAGAGAAAAAAATGATGTTATTTCTTCACTGCATTACGGGCAAACATGAGGAATGGAAACTATTGCAAGCGAAAGTAAACTGTTATTGATAAACATTAACCATTTGAACTTCAACCAAAATGTATACCTTGAAGACATCCTAGACCTAGAGTACGTGACTTGTTCACATAGTGACGTCACTTGCATCGCACTCTCGCACATCACAGAGGCAAAGATTGATTATTCATTTTGAAAGATTTACAGAATGAACCAAATTCCTCTCTCTCTAGAGAGAGAGAGAAAATACGAGAAGGCACAATGTTCTTCAACTTGAGCAAACCCTTGGAGTGTTTTGTTGTTGCTGTCGTTGTTCTAGAATATGCTTTGTTATTACAGACCTGTCATGTGGAAAAAAAGAAGAAGAAGAAGAAGAAGCTGCATTGGTCTGTTGTTTCGAGATTTATACCTTTCGTTTACGATAGGTTTGTCTTGCAGTAAATTTCCGTAAGATTTTTCTCTATCTATCTATCTCCCTCTGTTTTTCTTTCTTTCTTACTATACTTTCTCCCTCTCTCTCTTCTCTCTTCATCTCTTTGGCTGCATGCAATTTCATACAGTCATTGTCATTGTCAGCAGAAATTAAATTTGTGTTTTTTTTTTTTAACCTGACACTTTGACGTCACAACTGCTGTTCTTGTAATCAATTTTCGGCAAAGAATAGAGTGGATTCGTAAAACAAAAGCATAAGGCGAGATCACAAGTGAAAGGAAAAATAATAATGACAATATATATAAACAAAAAACGACAAAGAGAAACAAGAAAGAAATATTTAGAGAAATGGAAAAGGAAAAGGAGAAGGAGAGAGGGGGAAGAACATAAGAAAGGGGACCATGTGAGAAAGGCGTCTGTTTGCTGCACTGCCTGCGGGATAATGACGAAAGAGTTACATATTTGACGCAATAATAATGAAGCTGTGTTCCTATCGAACTCTTGTTGCCGCGAGGAGGCCCGTAAGGGGCGACATATGCCGTTAATCATGGCCCGCATGTTACTTCAGCATTTCTTTCAGAGTGTTACTCAGAAGCTATGCATGCCTCGGCCAAGACGCGCGTGAGAGAGATAGACAGGAATATATAGAGAGAAAGAGACAGATGTCTAAATGTAAATCCTTCCCCCAACCCAAGCCCTTACCCCCAGAGACCTTGGGAGGATGAATTGTATATGTAAGTATAAATGGCATCCCAGTGTTGCCAAACTGTGACCTCAGTCACGCGAAAACTGCGTCTTGCACTGCATCTTGCACTCTCACCTGCAACTGCACCTGCACCTGCAACTGCACTGCACTCACCTGATCACCTACCTCCAAGAGAGTTATGTCGTTGGATAGTCATTTTATGAGGCCTCCATCCATTTCAAGCTTAATCGCTTATGATGGTGGTCTCCTGCATTCAATTATCTCTGTTGTCTACTGAAAAATACTGTATATTTTATTTCATGTTTCTGTGTATCTACATTGCTCAATGCAATCACCTATGTGAATATATTTATGTATACTGTTATCGATTTATTTCACTGCACTTGTTATTCTTTGTCTTTGTACTTTTTGAAGTTTGCATTCAAATTGCATCTGATTAAATGCAGAAATAAAAGCAAAACAAACAAAATAAAAAGGAAAATGAGAAATAATGGCCTTTATTTCGTAATGCCTCTTTCTTTTTAATGCTGTACCACAAAGGTGAGATTCACTTTGTTCTTTTCTCTACGGTCTAGTATAGAATTTGTGACTAAACCCAGACAAATTACAACCAATCCTTGGAAATTTACATTGAACTGAAAGGAATAATACACAGTACGAGTTCCATATAGTTCTCATTAGGAGTGATATGTTGGTTACACTTTATTCGTTATTCAGAAGATATAACAATAACTCGTTATCCCAAATTTAATTCGTCATTCCGAAGGTAATTCGTTAACCCGAAAATGAAATAATGTTCGATATTACGATGCTTCGTTCATTGGTCCGACCGTTCGTTATTCCGAATTAAAGGTTCTCTAACTCGAAAATGAAATACGGTTCGTCATTCCGAAGGTTCGTTAGTACGCACCTTTTTTTTTTTTTTTCTTTCTTTCTTTTCTTTCTTTCGTTTTCGGATTGATGAACCTTCGGAACAACGAACTTTGTTTCATTTTCGGATCGACGAACCTTCGTTAACGGCCTGTTAACGATCGCCCTGACACTGTACAGGCATGCTAACCTGGAAACATTGAACTGCACATTACTTGAATATGAGACCATTCTGAAGCAAATAATTTTCACACAACGCCTATAGATACAATAATGTACTCTTAAATGAATCCCACAAGGATTGGAACAATCATCCCCAGCATTCCCACTGATTCCCACTGATCAGTTACTAGCCATCCTCTTTAACATTGAATAATAATGTACAATGAAATCATCACGAAAGTACATTAAACTGTGGCTGGATGGTCCTACTCAGCTCCGCCATGAGTTTGGAGCTGTTCTGCAGAGGGGTCAAGAAGAAAATAAGCTCGGTACACTCGAAATAAATATACATATTCATAACAGTAACATAAAATATACAAAATCACATCAAAGATACGCAGAATCAAAATGACATCTATTGTAACAATTCAATTATTCTATGCAAGATAAATCATTTCAATATAATTATTCAGCAAATATATACATCTACACTTCAAAGAAATACAGTCCGACCTCTCCAATCCCGACATGTCGGGACCGGCGCTCATCCGGATAAGGGATTTGGCCGGATATGGGAGACTCGATGTTTAATACACGCAGCTGCCCTCCCAATGGCAGCTGCATGTACATTGTATAAATTTTACGTGAACATGTCACATCCTTGTCAGCTGCTTTGCGTTCAGAATTGTCTGATAGTTTGCTCAACGAACGATCGCCTATACCGTGCCCTGATTTAATGATAAGTTTTCTGTCCATGTTCTTGCTATGATTTGGGGGTAGTGAGTTTTTGAATGGACGTTATTTAGATGAAAAATCGATATGTATGTATGTCAGTTATGTTGGGAATAATAATGTAATTCATGTGATTTTGTGTAGGGATTTCGTTCGAGTTTGGAATATCCCCTTTCCTCGTATAGGACCCCTAATTATTAGATCGAAAGAGAAAAAAAAAATCACTGTGAGATCGCGTCCGGATAATAGAGAGATCCGGATAAAGGGAGGCCGGACAGGAGAGGTCAGATTGTACATGATTGTACATATAAATAAGAAAATGTCCTATTGCTATATAAACACGCAATCCTCTAAAGATTTGCGGCAGCGTTGAATTATTTTGGGTTTGAGGATGACAAGAGTACTGACAGAACGAAGATTATAATAGGGTATAACAGCTCTATTAAATACGGAGCAGACAACATGACCGATTGTGGTTCATTATCTAATCGAAAATCTTTCCGATCAATTTGTTGTGGCTCTGGGATATAGACCGTCGACTGTAGCCAATGCTAGTCTGGAGATCCGCGGTTCGATTCTCCCGGAAGCAGCAGCAGTGCTCAATTTGCATGGACAATGCGCTTTTATTCCTAATTTCTTACTCCTTTTATGAGAACTTTAGAATAAATGCTTAATCTAATGTTTAAGTTGCCTTGGATGGAAATGGTAAATCCAAATCAGACAAATAGTGTGGTGGACGTTTCATCAAACTCTGACAATTTCAATTGAAATCTTTATTGGATCTTAATGTATTGCTGGCACATTAAATTTTTTACGAACAAGTTTTATTCACGACAAAGGCAGAACAAAATAACGAAGCATTGATATAATTATTATCTCACATGTCTCTCATTGCTATTGACCTACAAATTAATTTAACGTATTCTTAACGAAAGAACGGGAAAAAAAAACAAAAAGCAAAGCATAGAAAATGCATCTTTCGCATCAAATTACTGTTTTATTGTAATGACCTACACCACTGACGGCTTTTTGGAGAGAGTTGTTGCTATCATTGCCCAAGAGCATTATTGATAGAATAGTGTGTGTGTGTGTGTGTGTGTGTGTGTGTGTGTGTGTGTGTGTCAAATATTCTAATTAATTCTGTTATGAATCTTTATTGTAGAAACTGCAATATTTTATTGTAAGAATTGCATTTAACATGATTGATTTGCTATTGAATCATAGGTCAAGTAATAGATGGTTTCAATTATTTTTTGTGGTTTTTTTTGTATTTTTTTTTTCTCACTGTTATGATATGTTATTACTAATCCTGTTATGAATTCATATCGTAGAAAATGAAAATGTAAAAACTAGTTTTATGAATAATTTGATACTGGGTACTTGAAAGAAATTAAATAAGATTTCGAAAGAAAAGAGTGTGGATGTGGGTGTGTGTGAGTGACAAATATTGTTACTATTTCTCTTATGAATCTTTATTGTAGAAAACGCAATATCTTATTGTAAGCATTGGTTTTAAATGATGGATTTGTTATTGAATCATACGTCAAGTATAGGTGGTTTCTTTCTTTTTTTTTTGTTGAAAATCCCAAGCGAGGCATGTTTTACGTGTTTTTGACTGTTATGACATAATATTGTTACTAGTTCTGTTGTAAATTTATATCGTCGAAAATGCAATTATTATAATTGGTTGTATGATTGATTTGTTACTGAATTATTTTGATAGATATCAAATAAAGATTTTGAAAGAAAAAAAATGTGTGTGTTTGTGTGTGAAACAAATAGTAGAGTTGTGAGGTGACTATAATCACATCATTCACATTTTTGTGATGCGACCAACGTACACCACATATAAACTATCCTGTGCAACAGGTAAAACTTCCAAATGATTGTCTTTTTATATCCCTGATTATTCATCTGATACTTTTTGTCTCTTGTATAATGACATGTCTACCACTCCATTTGATTTTATTCTATCTGATGAAAGTCAACCCGAACATGGCCATTATGGAGTAGCTTATGACATGCAACCATATCGGTCCGGTTGTTGCTTGCTGGTAACTTTAACGCTTCCCCTCTGGCCATGTGGAATAACTCCAAACACGAACTCCAACGCCAACAATTACATTATTGTATTGTAAATTTGAAGTTATTCAAACAATCAGAGACATGGACAAACATTTCGAAACACAATCGGGGCTGATGAAGACTAACTAGTGTGCTCTAATAGGCACTATACTATAATTATGGAATGAATTTAAGGGATCTAATATAATTACCTAATTATCCGTGACGTCATTGATTGTGTCTTGTCTGAGACTCCCGCGTGTTTCTATGCGTTTCACTTCCTGGGCCCCATTTCATTAAAAAAAAAAAAACAAAAAAAAAAACGATATGATAGCAACTCTTGCTGGAATGTCAATTGTCATGGTATGGCAAGGATCTATAAGTTTCCTGATTGGCTGCTGCTATACGGGAAGTTGTCATGCCAGCAAGAGTTGCTATCCTAACATCTTTTATGAAATGGGGTGAGCTGGCCACGGTAACCGGTGTCTCCAGGTCCAGGTGGAAAGCTGCCAACACCAGTGTGTTTCTTTTTAAAGGGATGGTAAAGTTTTGGTTGAGACCTAATTTCAGGTTTCTAACATTTTTTGGTGAGATAATGAGAAACCTCTTATGAAATATGACAGAGCATGTAATTCCATGAGGAATCTAACGTTTATTTGATGAAAATTGGTTTTGAAATGGCTGAGATATCCAAAACAGAGCGATTCTAATAAGTGTGGGACCCACACTTTATTACAATCGCTTTGTTTTACTTTGTTTTTGGATGTTTTAGTCATTCCAAACCTGATTTTCATCAAATAAACGTTGAATGCCTCTTAAACACGGGGATCAACACCTGCATAGCAGCTAGCTAGCACGTGTTTAGCCCGACCAGACGCCGTGCGATTTAACAGCGACTGATGGGCAGGGCGACTTCGTTAGCACGTGTGAAAATACAGGGCACGACGAGTTACTGCCAAGCTAATTTCACTAGGGTTACGGGACTAACTACAAGAGATGGCGAGTACAGAGGTCAAAGGGAGTGGGAGACTAGGATTCGTAAGTAAATTTTACTTCATTTATTACTGTTGAAGTTCAGACATACCAGTAACTCATGATGAAGGTTTTGTTCGATAGCTCCTATTAGTCCCGTGTACTGCTAAATGTGTGTGTGTGTTTTATCGGACAGCTCCAGATGTACCAAATTTAGACATGTTGTTTATAATATAATTACTGCACCAGTGCAGTGTACTCCACTGATCATTGACAATGGTGACACGTAGAATCTAAGATATCTGATCTTTTAGTTTTATATAAGCAGAAGATTAATAGAACATTTGCCATGTAGTGATGCTGTAAATCACTGGTACTGTTGATGTATCACTGATCATGTTCATGTCCATCCAGATTTCATGTGGCGGTTGATACGACCATGATTCTATTTCTATGAACAGATGAAAGTGTCTCATATTCAGACTTTTAATCAGAGAATCAGAGTCCAGCATTGTCATTGCATTGGAAGCAAAGTAATCTGCCTTTCCAATCCAAATGAGGGTTGACACCAAACTGGATTAAGTAGCCAGTGCCAGTGGCAGTGATAATGAGTAAAGTGATTCGATTTAATTACCATATTTTTAGTTCCTGGCTGGACAAACAGAATACCATATTTCACTTGAGACAACATACAATTTGTAGATTCATAGAAGAACAATTTACTCAAAAATTATGATGAGCTATGCCGATTAGTTGGGTCTATGAGATGGGTTGATACATTGTATCATTGGTCAATGTTCTACCAGAAAAAAAAAAAAAAAAAAGAAATATGAAGATGAGCAACAAAATGAAACTGTGCACTCACATGCACAGCCATGATGGCTACAGTGTAGTGATACTGTAACCATGATGGCTATGTGCAGTGATACTGTCACTGAATTAAGCTTTCGTCAATGTCCCAACAAAGACTACATGAAATAGGGTAAGGGCACCAGTATTCGGTCAGGCACCGGTATTCGGTCACTTATCACTAGTCACCAGCCAGTAAGTTCAACTGTCACAACACACGCAAATCACACTAATTCACATACTTGCACTCTCATTCACAACAGGAAACTCCCTTAGCCCCCTCCAAAAATCCATCCAAAATCCCAAATTTTACCGTCAAAAGTGCAGAATCGGCGCTGCTTTCCAAAAGCACGTGCGGATAAGGCCCAGTTGTAAGAGTACGGGTCGCCGAAAAAGCGCTAAAAATCGAGAAATACGCTGTTCTCTCGCGGGATTTTTCGCTTATCGCAAGCTTGGAGTGTAATGGTATCCTCAAAAATGCAAAAGAAAAACAAAATGTCCATACGTGCCGATACAGTGTCCCAATGTACAAGGGTTGAATGCAAGTGCCGAGGCCCCAGTATTCGGTCACCAATGCCCGGCAACGGTCGCCGCAACTTCCCCGATGCAATTTTGCGCCAACAAGGTAGCGCGCGCGCGCGTTTTTCAGCTGCCTTGAACACGCATTAACTTTGAACGCGCACATCGCGTGACCGAATACTGGAGCCGATGACCGTATACTGGGGAATTTTCAAGGTGAAATATTTCGCGATTTTGTGCAATTCTGTGAGATATTTAACGAAATGAAAGTTGAGATTAAAGAAATTTGATATATTTCACATACATTGCTGTAGATATGGTGTATGTATGTATTATTTTAGTTTGAAAAATATTGCAAAAAAGCTTAAGTGACCGAATACTGGGGATGTTACCCTACACAGTATTAGTACATGTAGATACTAGATAGGTATACATGTTTACTATGTACTAGTACTACAGTGTTCCTTCTTAGCACCAGGCCTTGTGTCATCTGGCCAACTGTTGGTTATCAGCTCTTTCAGCATGTGCTTCAGGCTGTCTTGCTTTACAATTTTGCTAGGTAGTCTGTCTGATTATGTGTGGTGTCATAAATCATGCAGCTGAGCCCAGTAGTTGGAGCTTTCTTTGAGAAACCATCTTCCAGTGCTAAAACTTAAACAGTAATAGCATTTTAATGGCAGACTCACGATTCTTTGTGCACTCTCATCCTATTTCAGTCCATCCTTTCACTCCCTTGTGAAAGAATAGTAACAGATGTCCTAGTGTGTTTCTTTAAGAGACATGTAAAGTTCTTTGCTAATAATGTCCTTTTGATCCAATTCTTGCTGAATCACAGGTGCAAACCGCACAGATGACAGAGAACCTGGATAAGACCACATCTGTGACATTTGTTATGCACGGCGAAGACCACACACTTGGAAATGCACTGAGATATATTATCATGAAGGAGTAAGTACACCAGTTAGAAAGTAAACAACAAATATTCCCGTCATTCATATCTTACTTTGCTTCCTTCAAAGCTGCATTCCCTTAGAGTTAAGTATGTAAATAATGTCTAGTGTATGATAAGTTTTCTTTTCTGCTATGTACATGTATGTAGCTATGAGGCTTCATTTGCATATATGAATAGATACAGTCAAGTTACTAATAGTTACATGTTAAGTAACTGTTACTGGTACATACATGTATTCTCTTTGTCACCATTCTGTGTAATACATTGCAGAATGTTCTCTTGTGCAGTCAAGGGAAACTACATGTAGGTTTCCATGATGTTATGGACCATTTCAAGGTGTCTGAATCTGATTATTTATCATAGGCTTATTGGGATATTAATTATTTTTCTTTTTTGCTTTCACTCCATTCTGCAATGATGTGATATTTAAGCCTATTCATCAGGTATCCACAACATGCAATATGTAGGCCAGTTACAGGTATGAACTCAGTAATGATTTAGCAAGCAATGTTTTAATCTTGCATGTTTTTTTTTTTTTTTTTTTGTAGGGCTCTCTTTGGAATAATGACTTACATTGTAACTCATCCCAGTGACTGACGTTCCTTTTTATAATCTCAGTGTTTATGTTTCCCTCCATTACTGTCAGTCCCGATGTGGACTTCTGTGGTTACAGTGTACCTCACCCAACAGAAAATAGGATAAACCTGAGAATACAGACAAAAGGTGAGTCACAATTTTTGCTGGGCTTGACAGTATCTCTTTGATCACTGTTTGCTTGCATATAAGTATGAAAATGTGTGTATGTGTTTTCGTATTCCAATTCATGCAGAATACTCTATATGATTCACAAAATTTGTGTTGAATAAATTTGTCCCTTTTTTTTTTTGCATAAAGTTGGTGTGTTTGTGTGTGTTGTCAACACAGCATATTCAAACTTTTCTTCTCACTTTTTTTTTTCTATCTTGTGATACCGTCCACCAGGTCAAAGTTCAAAAGAGCCCATATAAAGAATGAATTTACAATGTGACTGCTTTCATTGCTGAGCAGGTTTGACTTTCAAACTTTGCAGCACTAATTACATGCCATGTGTAAATCCTAAGAAACACTCCCCACGCAATGGGGGTGAATATTACAATTATTTTGCACTTCAAAAGCCATTCATTTCATCTCCCAAACGTATGTCATGCCAGTCATTATTGTCCAAATACATGTAAACTCTCATGTTTCAGGGTTTAAAAAAAAGTAAAAAAAAAAAAAAAAAAAAAAAAAATGAAATAAACTAAGGAGCACTGCACATCATAACAGTACATTTACTTCATTATTTGCAGTTTGGGATTTTTACTTATCTTCATTCCTTAGCATCATTGTCCCCGCCGAACGAGTTCGAGCAGGGGACTATGAAACGGGCTCCGTACGTGTGTGTGTCCGTGTGTGTGTCCGTCCGTGTGTCCGTCCGTGTGTCCGTGTGTCCGTGAGTCCGTGTGTGATCAAAATGTTCAATTTGCTACTTCTCTGTCATTTATAAGCCAATTTTGATTCTGTTTGCTTTATATGATAGCACTACATGGGAGCTTTGAAACTTCTACACAGAATTTCAGTTGTGACCTTTGACCTTTACCTTTGACCTGTATTGTACATTTTGCTACAAAATGCTACTCCTTCGCCATTTCTAGGGCGATTTCGATTCCGTTTGCTTTATGTCATGACACTAGGTGAGGGCTTCAAAACTTCTACACAGAATTTTGACCTTTGACTTCTTTAACCTTTGACCTTGATTTTTTGACCTGTATTGTACATTTTGCTACAAAATGCTACTCCTTCGCCATTTCTAACCCAATTTTGATTCCGTTTGCTTTATGTGATGGCACTAGGTGAGGGCTTCAAAACTTCTACACAGAATTTTGACCTTTGACTTCTTTGACCTTTTACCTTGATTTTTGACCTGTATTGTACATTGGCTACAAAATGCTACTTCCGGCGGGGACAAATATTACGCACCGCGTAATTTCTACTTTTCCTTCTTGTTCTTTATTCCAAGCCTGTATGAACCACTATAGTTACTGATACTTTCTTATCAATTCATTTTGTTTCTTGATATTAGGTTCACCTGCTGCTGCTGCTTTCACTAGAGGACTCTCAAATCTCTCAGATGTCTGTGATCACATTCAGGAAACTTTCAAGGTATGATGATTTTAAATGCTGTAGCAAAGTACTACATGCAATGTACCGGCATGATTGCCCGCCTGGGGAAAATTAATATCCAACTTTTAGACAAGAAAAACAATTGGCAATTTGTCCTCATAATGTATTGGACGCTTGCCCAAAATACTCATTCAGGCAGGTAGGGAAAATGTTTTTGGTATGTTTTGCAAAGCAAGTTTACTTCTCTGTATGCAAGTCATTTACATTTAACTACACAGTCCTTCCAGTGCCCATACAATGGTTTTCGAGAGAGGCTATGTTTTTATGCCTCCACCAACGAAGTGGCCGGAGGTATTATGTTTTCGAGTCGTCCGTCCGTCCGTCCGTCCGTCCATCCGTCCGTCCCGTTTTGTTTTTGTCGATATCTCAAGAACCGTGTGGTGGTTTTACATCAAACTTGGTATGAGGGTATATCCTGGGGGATAATACTTTGTTTGGATTTTAGGGTCAAAGGTCACAGGTTATTTTGTGAGAAAGAACTTTTGGTACAGTATTTTACATACTATGAGACATGAACGTTTAACTTGGTGTGAGGGTAGAGTATGACAAGACAAATATTCACTGGTATTTTGGGGTCAAATGTCACAAAGGTCCTTATGATATAACAAAAATAAAATATTTTTATAATATTACAGATGTTAGACCCATGAAAGCCACTGATTAACATTGTGTTTGATCGATGTAAAAAATTCTAAAACTGAGCTGCCTGACCAGTCTAATTATGTTCAGATGGATGACACAATAATGCAAAAATAATGAAAGTAACACATTAACTATGAAGATATCTATGATAATTGCATTTATTCTCGGTCCGAGAATAATTCTAGGACAGTAGTCTATGGAGGTGATTTCAAATTTTTACTTTTTTGAAGTACTAAATGATAAGTTTGAAGCTAAATATTTTCACAGCTCATTTTTTACACCTTATCAGATATTCTGATAGCATTTAGGACCATGCAGCTCAGATTTTTTAAACTGAACATATTAGGAGAATCATGCATTATAGCGGAGGCATATCAGTCGCCATAGCGACATTTCTAGTTTTATAGATGAGGTGTTGTTTTTATGTCCTTTAAAAGGCAGTTCTTTCTTTTTCATACTATTATCTGCTTATTATTTCTGGTTTGAGATGCAATTTTTGATGCAATTGTAGATATTTTACAGAGTTTAAAGTTGTGTGTGTGTGTGCTACTTATTATGTCTTTACTCACTATCCCAGTAAATCAAAGAGATTATACTCGGCAATCTATTGGAAAACCTCATGGGTGTTGTTCTAGGTCTATGCGATTTCAGGTTATTGTGAAGAATGATTTGAATTCTCCATTAGATGGTTTGGTTAATTGGATACTACTGTCAAGTGAGTTTAGTGTCAGCAAATTTAAAATCGTAAGCGTTATTACAGAAACCCATTTATGTTGACATGCACCATCTATCAATGTCACGATCTCTGATACAGCATCTTTGACAGAATTGTCCATTTATACTACCTGGGTCCCATTTCATAAAAAGTTTATGTGATAGCAACTCTTGCTGGAATGACAGTTGTCATGGTAACAACAAGAATCCAGCTTCCTGATTGGCTGTTGCTATGGGAAGTTGCCATTCCAGCAAGAGTTGCTATCTTAGCATCTTTTATGAAATGGGGCCCAGGTCTTCCTTTTTTTCTTTCTCTTTTCTTTTGAAATTCTACCCAGCAGTTGTTTAGTCCACAAGTAGTAATGCTCCTCCCTTCTCAAATTCATCTTTGCTTTTGCAGGACAGTGTACAAAAATACAAGGACCGCATGATGGACATTCAGTGAGGACACCTAGAGAGGTTTATGTGACTTCACAGCAAATGAAGAAGGCAGATGGCCAAATTGGTAGAGTTTTGTGTGATAGGGCTTCAAGACAGGTCGACAGGTCATGTGACCTGTCATGAGTGACAGTCTGTGTCACCGTGAGAATGTTGTCAGTACAAGTGGCCAAGAGTTTGCTACAGCTAGCATTTGTCATGGTGTGATAGCAAATGCAGCAGAGCTCCATCAGCGTGTCCGGAGCAACTCCTCAAAATGAGAGAAAATGTTCTCTTCTGCAGCGAGTGAAGGATATGCATGGATTGTATTTGTTCACTTCATATCCAGTCCGACCAGATTTGTAAACAGTTTTTAGGTTTGAAGTACTCATGGACCAGTCAAATTATAAAATCTTTTAACCTGAACTATATTTTGTTGGATGAAGGTGTGACCAGTAAAAAGTTGAAGTACATACAGAAGCATATACCATACTAGTACCTATGGTGAGTCTAGTTATCAGGGTTTTTGATTTTGTTATTTTTTGTTTTAAAGTCATTTACCATTTGTAGATGAAACAAAAACCCAGCTTTAGTGCTTCAAAAGAATTCTTAATTGTGAGTTAGGGATAGAGACAACCAATGTAAAACTTTGAATCAGTATAATTAATGTTAAGTAAAGTTAATATACAAATTGTGAACAATAGTTATGATATAAATGTTTCTAGACTAAACCGTCTACAGTTATGGTTTGTTTGAAAAAAAGTGATATCTCCTTATATTTTAGGCTTTACATGTATTTCAAAAGTTTTACATACAGTCCGACCTCGATTATCCAGCCATGTCGGGACCGGCGCTCATCCAGATAAGCAAATTGGCCGGATATGGGAGACACAATATATATATATATATATATAAATATAGCTGCCGTCCAAGCTGCCGTCCCAGTGCACTGGCAGCTAGGCAGGTAGCGTACCCCGCAACGGTGGTGTAATCTATGCTAGCCTGCGCAAAATTGTAGTCCCTTCTTCATGAAAAATAAAGTATATCTTCATGTAAAAATCATACATGTTTTACGTCATTAGATATTGAAAAACCTATCATGCACATCTTATGAAATTAGTGAAATAGATCCATAAAAATCACTGTTTTTTCTCAATTTTTGGATGAAAAAAAAAAGTCCTTCACTGCGTGAACGCGTCAGGATAATAGAGATTTCCGGATAAAAGGAGGCCGGATAATCAAGGTCGAACTGTATTAGGGTGTTTTGTGATACAAATGACCTACACATTTGCATCAAATGTAATATCTGGAACATTTTTGAAATCACTGCTCCCAAAGGTAAGCAGTACCTTTAATCATTTCAAGTCAGTATCAGATCAGGTAACTTCATCCAGAGGATCATGAGGTGATGATATTCCTTTTCATGTCAATTCAGGGGACCAGCTCTAAGAACATCAATTGTGCACTCTCATTTTTTGACAGGAAAACATCAAGTCTATGATCATTAGTGGAAGAATGAAATTACTGAATCACTTTGAATTTGCCAATGCATCAAAGAGCTGAGATTTTTCAAGATGACAGACACACTGTCTAAATGAGTAAAAATACAAGTTCAATGGAAAAACAGGGTGTACAATGGTAATTTGCTTTACTTCAGACATACATGGGAGTGACTAGACACACGATACCCTGGAAGAGGATGATATACTGTAGTTGGTAATTGTGCCAGGGAGTAGTGTATTGAGGGTAATTATTCAACAGGTTTAGAACTGTATGGAGATTTCATTGACTTGATAGCACACTTTGTTTTACGTTATATCAACAGGGTGTTATTGCAGTGAGTGGGATGAGATCTGTATGTCGAACATTCAAGGGTGTGGTATAAAGAACTGTGTGGCAGTGGAAAAGTAAATGTTGTTATTCATGCTCATATTCAGTTGGTAATACATATGTCTTACTTGAAAGAAAAATCAGTACTGGCTGTTGGAAATTACATTTCAGTTGACTAATTTGTTACATTCTGTGTGATACTGAGTGTAGTTACCATTCATCCTGTCACAAGTTGTAGCCCGGCAGCCCAAATTGTTTTGATTAGACGAACGAGGTACAGTGCACTCCCATTATAACGAACACGGTTATAACGAAATTCCGGTTACAACGAAATAAAATTTAGGGCCGCAACATTATCAACTCTATGTATTTTTATTGTTTATTCATTCGGTTATAACGAAATTTCGTTATAACGAAAGAAAACTGCCGGTCCCGAGGACTTCGTTATAACGGGAGTCCACTGTACCAATATCCGAGTGGTGCATTCATTCTGAAACTTCATATGAAGTTCATGGCCAGCAACAAGGCTCCCCGTCAAATACTTCTGAGTTTCCTCAAATGCTGATTTGCCTGTGGCTCTGGCTGCATTTATCATCTTTCCCCAGTTTAAAACGGCTTTCCATACCCACTATCAAAAGTTGTTTCCAAAGTCCCTTACAAGCGCCTTCCAAAATAATTTGCGTTTGTCAACTCATTGCCAACACGAAAACTGGCCTTGTCACTGCGCAGCTGTATTGCGCCGTTTGATCCAAGCGGGAAGAAGGGGTCATATACAGTGCGCGCTTTTTTGTTCTGGCTAGTCATTGTGAATGGCCGTATATTCTCCTCGTATTCTGATTATTTTGTCTCTACAAGAGTGGCCATCCCTAGGCACATACCCAGCACGGGCAAGCTCCGAGGCCAGTCTTGCATACACTGGCTTGTTTCGGACTTTTCATTACAGTTCATGTTGAACCTCAAGCTCTGCCCACAAAAGCAGCAGACACCTCATGGCTGTGCTGCTGGATGCTCCTCTGCCTCCAATCCTGCCATGTTTCAGAGCTCTATAATGGACATGCCTCTCTGAGCGGACGTGATACACCATCATCTGATCGCATTGCTTGAGTAGTTGAACCGTACAGTGCCTTTCAATGGTGATGCTGCATCTCTGTTTACACTCTGCTCCAAGGTCAAATCGATGGGTGATATAGCAAAGTCTTGTCCAGTTCTTTGGATGGAGAAGGCCCCTGACTGTAGAATCGATAGGCTCTCGAGTACTACATTCATGAGCTAATTCAGAAAGCATAGTTGGAATGATTGAATCCAAAGAAGATGTTGATTATAACTGGCAGTATTTTGATGTACTCATCAATGTCATTCAAACGGACTGCGGGCATCAGGTCTCTGTGAACTTGATTTATCCTGAACACGTACATACTCCAGAACTGGGCAGTTAGGCCAAGTTTCCCAGTCATCAAGTCCTTGAAGAACGTCTTATACTGATAGATGTGCTCTTGGAATGGTTGACTTGTATCAAGGAATCGTTTCTGGTCATTTGGATCCTCTGGAACAATTGCAAGTAGGCCCTTAATTATGCCTTGTCTCTTATGTGTGAGGGTTGCCATGAAGCTCTCATACAAGGATCTTTCTCTCCATAGCAAGAGCAAGGATATCATGGATGCAGACACATCACTTGTAGTACTTGCCACAAATGAATCCAGTCAGAGATCCTTCAGCCAGTATTCCTGATTCTGTGACGAGATGTTGTGCCCCACTCTCATTGATGAAAGTACCAATGGTAGAATTGTGAACAAAATTGCCCTTTCGATGGTCGAAATTTGATATGAAGATTTAGTCTGTAAACGTGTCCTATATTTCTCAAATCAGAGCTTGAACTGTGTAGCTCTCCAAGGTTTCCGTTGTTCCCCCCAAGCTGAGAAACTTCATCATGTATAATTCCATGATTGATGTTGAGAGCATTGCTTTTCCATTGCCAGTGAGTCCTGTCTGAATGAGGCGTGCTGTTGATTCAAAAGCAGTCGCATGAAGACTTCTACTTGACATATCTCCATGCTTTGATATCTCTTCACCTACCTTGAAGAACTCTTATGACGACAAGATTTGTGGTATTGGGCCTCTTTGGCTATGAGGTCATCTCCATTGGCAACTAGAGCCTTTGCATGGTCATTGTTGCTGCGGGGGCAGCATCAATGATTGCATCGGACCCATCCTTGGTGAGGCAATCTGAGAGCGGCTCTACTTTTCTCTTGACGGTCTTCCGTTGCACAGTGCAAAAGATGCAAGTGCCCTTCAGTAATGCCCTTCCTTCTGACAAAGGTGTGAGACTTCTTCCCAGAGTGGCTGGTCTTTTCGATGGATGTTGGCATTGTGTTTCAGGGGTTGGTCTTTTCAACAGCAGTGAAATTTCCGTAACATTTGGATGGTACTTTGAATTTCCACTTTCTTGCATATTAACTTCTGAAGTTACATTCCTGTACAGATCTGATTTCATCAAATGCCTCAATTGTGCTGCATTCGTGAATGCGTCCCATGTTTTGTCAGAAAATGTCTATTGTGGACCACTTTCATTTGCCTTGCAAATGATGCACAAGTTATCACATGCTTCATTTATGGGGTTTTTTTCCCCTGTAAAATGATTGTATCCGGAATGTTACATTCCCAAGTCCATAAATAAAGAATATCACGCCTGGGATTAAGTTTTAACAAAATAATCCGATGACAGACTTTATTAGCTTGTGGGTGATTCAAGAAAGCACATCATTCACTTGAATTCGTTTACAGACTCAATTGTAACCTTTGTTACATGTAATATAATTAACTATTTGCCAGTGTATGGTGATGATTCGACTCGTTGCTTTCTCTCTCTCTCTTGCCGGCTATCCTGTCGACGCTTCCAGGGCGGTCGTGAACCAGTCGTATATGGAAGCTGATGCAATGTTCAGTAGCCGTCAGCCACGTTGAACCAGGCAAAGGCTGGCCAAAGCTCTCATCCAAATATGTATCTAGTTAAAAGAGTTTAGAAGACTCAAGATTTTTCCAATGCAATGTCTTTCCAATCTATAGTATATTATATTTCTTCAGGAGTATGAAAATTCACTCTAAAATCGGATCTGGTACATTGTCTTTTACCTGCCTCATAGCATTTATGAGCGCATCAGACAGTTCAGAGATCAATTCAACCATACATACTCGAACATTTGTCAATTCATTTTGACATAGTATAATATGCATGCAAGTGCTTATTATCAATGTAATTCCTCTTCAATTTGAATGAATGTTTAGAATTCAAGGCAACACTGCTGCCAAAGATTAAGGTTTGATCTATGTCATCGACCCGGCAGTATCATTGCTTCATTTGGGGTCGCCAAACATATATGACTCCCATTCAAATGTCTCATACTGTAGTTCGAGTCTTGAAAGACCGGTATAGGACTGTGGCCTCTCACCACATTCAACATAATCCCTAACAAGTTTCAAGTGAGGGTCTGCCTTTTGAGCCTGTGCCCAGTCTACTGCATTCAGGTCTGAGAGTTTTGCATACAAACCTGGGATGGACTCTGCACTGGCACACTGGGTCTCAACATATAGCTGGCTTGTATGCAGACAGTCGGCTGCTACATAATCTGTCTTGACAAAAGACGGAGTCATTGGAGGCTTTCTCACCTGAGTCTGACGTCATTTGCAGCCTTGCCTCCAGATCACTGAACTTGCACTGCTTGTGATCCTCGAAACTCCTTGTCAAGGCTGGGAGGATGTGGTTTCCATGACAGTGCATCTGCTTCAATGTTAGCCTCCCCTGGCTTGTAATGAATGGAGAAATCAAAACGGGAAAGTGTAGCGAGCCATATATGCCCTGTGGCATTTGAATTTGCCGACGTCAGGACATAACTTAATTGGTTATTATCAGTCATACCCCGCGTCTCTTTTGCTGCATACAGATTATCCTTGAATTTGTCAGTAACTGCCCACTTCAGAGCAAGAAATTCCAGTGTGTGGGCTGGATAGTTCTTCTCGCTGTGAGACAGTCCCCGACTTCTGTATGCCACTGGACGGAGCTTACCTCCGCGATCTCAATACAAGACTTCACCTAGTCCATCACGGCTGGCATCGATGTGGAGTACAAAAGGCTTTGACAAGTCTGCAAAGGCTAGGACTAGGGCTGTGATCAGCAAATGCTTCAAAGTCTGAAAAGCCCTCTCGCATTCATCAGTCCGAGCCAAGGGGGTCATTTGCCTTTCGGGCATCTGGGCTTGGGACTTTCTTGAGAGTAGGATGGCCTCGCTTCTTAGGGCACCCATTTGTAAGTGCGTTCAAAGGACAGGAAATTTTGGTGTAGTCCTTTATGAACCGCCTGTAGTAGCCAGCAAATCCTAGGAAGGACTTAACATGTCTCACTGTCTGTGGCCTGGGCCAGGTTCTTACATCGGCCACTTTGTCTTGGTCCGTCTGTATCCCTGCCTTGGAGTCTATGTGGCCAAGGTACTTGACCAACTTGCATCAAAACTTGCATTTTTCTTTGGACAAGTTGCTGCAGCCTATCTAGCACCCTAGCCAGGCGCTCCACCATTTCCTCCAGCATCTCGGAGAAATTATCAGGTCATCCATGTACATCAACACTTCTAACATGTTCAGACCTGACATACACTTCTCCATCAGCCTTTGGAAAGTTGCTGAAGTTACCTGCTATGAGTACAATCAAATAGGGAACGACACACTCGGAGTTGAGAGAGCTTGACTTTACTGGAAGAGCTGCGTTCAGCCAGAGCTCAAGACAGACTGCCTAAAACATTGAGACTGCCTGCTCATAATACATCAGTACATTGCTACTGCCAGTACGGTGGTCCACCATGATGTGGGGACACCTGTCTCTTTAATCCATCGGATATACAAGTGATGTGTTGTTAAGCCCTCTGGCTGACAGAGCTCATACACCATGTCTGGTCCAAGTCTAGCCTGCTTACATAATATACTACATTCCTCCCCCTTAGATTACAACTCCATCAGCAACGACAACAACAAATCTGATAACTTGCAATGACATCAAAATGGAACAAGTTTTTAGAAGCCAGCAGAAATAAGCGCACATTGGAAAACTTCAATTTTCACCAGCCATAATCTTTAAAATGAGTTCACATAGCCCAAATAACCTATTAAATAATATACCAAATTAAACTGCTGCCTATAAACATCCAGCAAAATCTCACCTCAGTAAGAAAGAAAAAACAATAAACAAACAAACAAAAAACATAAAAAACTAACATATTAACTGATGATACATACACTTAGTCTCCTAGAACAACATTCTACATAAGCAGCCGTGAAATGGGACTATTCACTTATAGGGTGTAATTGGCCTTTTTGTTGTTATGAGGAAGAGCATGAAAACACAGGAAATCAACAAACACTTGACTACGCTTATAGCTATAACTAACATAATGTACAATACACTTCTACATTCTGCACTGGATATCTCCTGACGTAAAAACTAGAGTTAGAGTCCTTTGAGACACATGTTGACTTAATAACTATACTCTATCATCAATTGATGGGGATCATTGCTCACACACACAAAAGTTTATGGTAAGCACATCCCCAGAATTAAAATAGTAGTGTTATGCAAAATGTGGCCCTCTTTACATCTTACCAGGAGTTAATGCCCAAATTAGTACATGTATATGGAGGAAAGCCAAAACAAGTACATCTTACCAGGAGTTAATGCCCAAATTACTATACATGTATACGGAGGAAAGCCAAAACAAAATTTAGACATCCGCCCAAACAAACCAAATAAGGATAACAGCACATAACAATCAACTCGTGCCATGCAACTTCAGTGTGTGTGAATCAACGAAACATACAAGAAGAAGACGCTTTCCTGGATATCTAGTCCCTCATAGCTGGTGATGTCACATGCGATATCTGCGAGTCGAAGTGTGCCATCACTCGCGGGCGATATCGTAGGATTGTAACGATTGCGAATGTGGTCTGCATGGCGTTTGACTACCCTATTGCTGTTGTCGGCGATAGCGATTTCGAATAAAACTGGCCCATTCTGTACAACAATATCTCCACATCACCACCTGGGAGATTTCGAGGTGAAGTTTTTTGCATAAACTTCGCCTCCCACAGTAAAAGTACGCGTCTTCAAGCTGCTGTCATGAGTGAGCTTTTGTTTTTCCTTTGTTTTTTCACGTATGTCTCCAGCAATCGAGTGCAGACGTCAGACGACGACCCATTAGCATCTCAGATGGTGAGATTCCTGTCGTCGAGTGCGGAACAGTGCAATATTGCAGAAGAAATCTCGCGATATTCATTTTCAATGAACCATCTCCCATGCGCTTCATCGCCTCTTTGAGCATGCGAACGGCACGTTCCACTAGGCCGTTAGACGCGGGATGATATGGTGCCGACTTGGAGTGTGTGATTACATTTTTCTTCATGAAGACACTGAACTCGATGCTAGCGAAAGTGGGGCATTGTTTGAGACTACTTTATCCGGCAACCCGTGCATTGCGAAGAGTAGCCGTAACTTCGCGATCGTAGACGCTGTCGTAATCAAACCAGCTGGTATCACTTCAAGCCATTTGGAATACGCATCAACCACGATAAGGAAGTATTTTCTTATGAACGGACCAGCATGATCGATGTGTAGGCGCGACCATGGACGATTTGGCCACTGCCATGGATGAAGCAGTGTAGATGCCGGCATCGGCTGATTTTCTTGGCACTTGCTACACAACTTTCATGTTGTATTTTCGATGTCGTGATCCATTAATGGCCACCAAACAAACGCTCTCGCGAAACTTTTCATCCAAGACACGCCTGGATGTCCCGTGTGGAGCGTCTCCAACACTTGCTTCCTCCCCTGGATAGGAACAATCACACGATTTCCCCATAGCACACGCTCATCTAGCATTGATAGCTCGTCACGGCGCACATGATAAGGCTTCATGTCGACATCGACTTCCTCTCGCTGTTCAGGCCAACCGTGCTCTACGTAGGTTAACACGCAAGACAAGACCGGGTCACGGTGTGTCCACTTCCAAATGTCGGCTGTCGTGATGGGCGATGATTCAAGCGTGTCGAGGAGGAGCACTGTTTCCGACTCCTTATCAGCTTTCATCACGGGCACTATGGGTGCGGCCCATTCCGAAAACTGGACTGGTTCAATTACCCCGTCATGCTGCAGCTTCTCCAACTCCTCCACCAGGTCCCACATCGCATACGGCACCACCCGTACTTTGCAAAAGCGAGGCGCGGCATCCTTGTTCACATGAATCATGGCTTGCAGACTTGTGAACTTGCCTAATTCCTCACGAAATATCGCATCATGACGTTGCAGGATTTCGTTGACGTCAGTTGTGGTTGCAGCGTTCATGGTATGCACACTTGCCCAATCAAGCCTGAGCTCATGCAGCCAACTTCTACCAAGGAAGATGGGACCATCTTCTTTGACCACGATGAGCAGGAGCGTTTTCACCTGGCCATTGTGAGCGACGTGCACCTCGACCACACCCACAACTTCCAATTCATGGTTGATATTAGTCTGCAGCTTCATAGTTGTTGGGCTAAGTCGTCATTTAGGCCAATATGTCAGGAACATCGTCTCCAACATGAGCGAAATAGATGCACCGGTGTCAATTTCCATTCTGACCTCTTGGCTGTCGATATTGACGTTTACTATCAGTGGGGGCACATCTAACTTGTCATCCACTCTATACGGCCTGAGATTGCTGTACTCTGCTGGTGGTGAAGCTGAAATCTTGTCCGCTGTTTCCGTATTGGTGTCATCGTCATCAGCTTTTAACGCTTTCACCTGGCCACCACTTTTGGCCGGTATTCCGCGTCTCTTGCTTAGACACACGCTGCTAATATTAAAGGCGAGGAAGCCATTTGATGTACTTCCTCCCTTAGAGCTTGCAGTGTCTGGAGGTCCCAAACATTATTGGCAGTCATTTCAATACTGGTGGCAATTTCCACAGCCTTCCTGACAGTTAAGCTTTTCTCAGCAAGAAGCTGACGTTGGATGCGGTCATCCTGCACACCGCAAACCAGGCGATCCTGTAGCATAACATCCAGCGATGTCCCAAAATTGCAAAACTCTGCCAGGGAACATAATATACTACAGTTGCTGGTGCTCTCTTCACCCCTTGGGGCATACGCTCGAACTGGTAAAACCCCAAAGGGCAAGTGAAGATTGTCTTTTCCTTGTCAGATTCAAGCATCAGGATTTGGTAAAATCCTGACTTTAAGTCCATAACAGAAAATCATTTACTGCCACTCAGGCAATCGATGGCCTCCTGTATCAGGGGGACTGTGTACTGGTCAGGAACAGTAGCAGCAATTAGTGTGCAGTAGTCGATACATATTCTCAAAGTACCGTTCTTTTTCTGCACCAGCACGATTGAGGAGGCATAGGGACTCTTAGAATCCTTAAAGGGGATGGCTAGTAACTGATCAGTGGGAATCAGTGGGAATGCTGGGGGATGATAGTTCCAATCCTTGTGGGATTCATTTAAGAATACATTATAAATCTATTGTTGTGTGAAAATTATTTCTGGTTAGCATGCCTGTACAGTGACGGGGTGATCGTTAACGGGCCGTTAACGATCGCCCCGACACTGTACAGGCATGCTAACCTGGAAAAAATTAAACTGCACATTACTTGAATATGAGACCATTCTGAAGCAAATAATTTTCACACAACATATATATACAAATTGTATATATATATAACGTACTCTTAAATGAATCCCACAAGGATTAGAACAATCATTCCCCAGCATTCCCACTGATTCCCACTGATCAGTAACTAGCCATCCCATTTAATGATGTTGTTCTCTAACAGCTGCTGAAGATGTTGTTGCAAGTCCCAAAGATCAGAGGGAGGCACCCTCCGAGACCTCCTATGGAATGGCGTGTCATCGTTAACACAAATCTGATGCTCGTCATAGCCTGTACTGCCTAAGTCAAATTCATGCCTGAAAAACACATCACTCTTCTGCCTGCACTGATTGAACAGCCTTTTGTTCCATTCAGGGGAAATAGGGCCCCAAATAATTGGCAAACCACTAATATCAGTTTGAGGGGAAGGGTGTTATTGCCTGTATTTGCACTTACTTACTTGGGAGTGTGTTGCCTTGGTGTAACTGTGAGTCTGGGTAGAGAAACTGCTAGGGGTAGGGAAACACTTGTCGGGGACATAGGCATCTACTATGGGGCAGTTGCCAGGGACGATAGGCTCAGGGCTACTATTGGTCACCAGCACCCTGACCTTTCCTATCGCACCACCTGACAAAAAGTCTGATTTCCTGGAGCTATCTGTAACCCACTTGAAAGAGTGTTATGGGAAGTGGACTCTATGAAAACAGTCATTTCTTCTTTCAGTGATTCCTAATGTGGGAGGTTATTACAGATTTGGGAGTGAGGAGGTAATTGTGTAATATGTCCTTTCTTGGTCCTAGCAGTGCCCACTTTGCCATCTGGGGACACCTTCTCTTGTTTGGATATGCTGGCATAAATATCCCTGCAAGTAGCACTAATTTGTAATGACTGGGCGAAGCGTGCTTCAGCCATCCTCTTACAAGATTCGAAGCAATGTCTGAAAAGTCTCAAATTTGTGCCAATAATGACTCTATGGCCCCTGGTTTTCCCCTTCCCGGGTACCCTTTTTCATTTCCCTGGTTGCCAAGGATGTAATTGATGAGTCTTTTGCTCAATACGCCATGGGGGCAGAATTTTGACAGTTTCTACTCGTGTGGCCCTCCTCTCCACACTTGAAACAAACAACACCAGTCACACTCTGTTGGGATTACTGGGCTTTTGGGGAATTTTCGGCAGGCTGGGGTGCTGGTGGATGTACTGGCTGGGGAAGGGCATGGGGTTGGGAAGCTGTGTGGGGTGGCACAGTAGAGGGTTCTACCTTATGGTGGGCAGCCTGTTTTGGTTTTGTATTGACAGGTCTTGAGGCAGACAGTGACTTCTTCACCCTCTCCTCCTCTTTCTGCTTCCTCGCTGAAGACAAGAGTTTCAGGAAGGATGGTGGTTTCTCCAGGCGCTCTCTGAGCTGTATGTAGATTTACCCAGAGCATTTCATGGTGAAGAATGCCCATGATGAACAGCTGAAGTCTCACCTTGTTGACATCTTGTGGCTTGACAACTCCTCGCCTAACCACATGACACATAACTTCCTGTAGGTGAGAGACATACTCAGAAGGGGACTCGCCTCCTGCGTGGACTGTCTGATGAAATCTGACAAACAGCTCATCATCTCTGTCGGTGTCACCAAAAGCCAGATCCAGAGCCCAGAAGCATTCTGCAGAGCAGGGGTTCTCACGCGTAAGGTCGGTAATGCTACTCAATGCAGGTTGATGCAATGATTCACAAATGCGCTTTGCGCCGTTCAGCATCATCCAGAGTTTGCAACTTTTCCATCTGGCTCTCAACGTGCTCTATCCAGATGGGGTAGCTATCCTCGTCACGCACTGCCATTTTTGCACGGGAGAAGCATTGAAGTTTCCGATACCCTGTGGTCAGCCCACACCGTGCTAGTGAAGCTGCTAAAACTGGAATGTCTCGATCAGGGAAGGAAAGGGATGGTTCACTACTACCAGGGGAAGGGGGTAGAAGGTTATTACTTGTAGGGATGTCTTGAGACTGGACGTACTGTCCTCTATGTCCTGCTTTTCTCCATTCCCTAACTAAACCTCTCTCCCTCAGGTCCTTGACACCGACCCCATGTCCTTGGACTGGCTCTAAACCATCCAACTGCACTGCTCATTGTCTCCCCATCTACTGGGATGACAATCTGTGCTTGCAATCCTAACATAGCAACTGCATCTTCAAATTCACACAGGAGTGATGTTTCCCATGTATCGGGATCATCCTGTCTTAACACTTCAAGTAATGTGGGATATAGCTCTGACAATGCCAGTGCAAACACCTCTGTTCGCAGTTTTTGGACCTGTTGCAAGTAGGAGGGCATTCTCTGCTCTAATCTCCTTGAGTTTTTTTTTTTTTACACCAACAGAGTCTAAAACCAGCAAGGGCATTTCGCAGGACTTGACCAGTCTCAATACCCATAAGCTAATGATTGGCCATTGGCTACTGGGACTAAAGACTGAAGGGGGAATCCTAAGACAAATTGTGAGTGGGGGGGGGGGGGGATGGGGGTTACTAGAACACTGATCAAGGGGTTGCTGTAAAACAGATGGGGTACGAATGTCAGAGGAGGGATGAATGGAGGGGATGTCAATAACAGTGACCATGGGTCTCCAAGGAAGCAGGAATCTACAAGTAGTCTGACAACATTCTGGAGAAAGCTTAGTACAGTTAAACTCGCATAAGTCGATCTTCTCGGGACTGAGCAAAACACATCGACTTAGGCGATTTTCGACTTGTGCGTAAGTCGAAAAAAATCGACTTACAGTTACACAACACGTACATAATGTATGATGTACATGTATGTTGTCTACTCTGAAGCCGAGAGTTGGAGCGGTGTGCCGCAGCACGGGTCGCCCGGCAGGGCCCCGGCTAACTTTTTATGGACAGTGCATTAGTATTGGCACAGGTCCGATTACTTTACACCCTTGTTAAACCTTGGGGAAGTGAATATGAACGACATTTGAGTAGTGATTGATTCCAGTTTACCATACCGTGGCTTGAAATGCGTGTAGAGGTGCAATTCTGATTTACCCGTGCCCGTAACTTTCCTCCTACTTTCCGCTTTGAAAACTCAGCAGCTTCATCCATACCACTCCACTGCACAGCGCTGCAAATGCCAAGCTACACTGCAAAGCTCAATACCATACTGTACATGTAAATGAACGCATGTGTACTGTACGAACGCCTTACTGCGAGTGGAGCAATACACAGCCCAGTCGCTGTACGTACGTACGTAGCGCGACAGCTGACAGGGCTGTACCAGCGGACCTCCAAACACGAAGAGAGTTCAACGATCGCATGCGGTGTGATCGCTTTGAATTTTGATACTTTAGATTTTTTTTTTTGTCACCTCAAACTCATCTGACAAACAAAATAATAATGAGTAATAAATAATGAATAATAAATGACAGTGATTTATTAAACGATAAAATCTTATTCGACTTAGGCACAGTGAATTCAATGGTTTTTCCGTGAAAGTGTTCTTGGAATTTCATCGACTTAGGTGAGTATTCGACTTACAAAATTCGACTTGTGAGTGAATTAATACACGTAAGTCAATGGGGAAAAATCGGGACTTTTTAAAATCATCGACTTATGCGATTATTCGACATATGCGACGTCGACTTAGGCGAGTTTAACTGTATGTATCTCTCTAGGTGGCCTCTTTTAAGAGTTTCCACTTGGTTTGATGTGGTACGTAGAATGTTTAATCTGAGGCCATTTTTAGGCCACTGAAGAGGGCCCTGGGGCCCACATGCAGCAGAAGCGACACAGTAGACGTCCATATCTGCATATGGGAGGTTTCCCTCTGTAAACCCCACTACTCAGATATTGGTACCTCGTTTGTCTAATCAAACCCTCTGGCTTGCCAGGCTATTGTGATCAACCAACATTTGTGCAACAAAATATGTTGTTGTTTATTCTTCTTCTTCTTCTTTTTTTAATGTAGAAGTATGTGTACCAGTCTGCACTCTCCTTCAAATCATTGTTCGTTTAATTCTCAGTGACATCAGTTACACAGTTTACGTTATTTGCTCATAGCAGTTCGGGGATAGATCAAATTATCATGCTTATTGAAAATGTAGATACAATGTAAATATATTTTCACTTTGTGCAAACTTCAATATTGTATAATTGTGTGGTGTGTGTCATTACTGTATAAAATGTGTATACATTCACAGCTAGTAAATGTGGAAGAGTGCACCTAAAGAGTGAGAAAGAAATGCAAATGAAGAGAGCCAATGCCCTTTTGATTGCATGCAATCACTTTCATCCAACAACACCCTGAAACATAATAACATACATCTTCAATACACATGTATACATGACACAATCATAAGATCTGTTCATTTGACCGATTACTTATCCATTCACCATTCAGAATATAAACATTCTTATATCCATTCATTTGTTTTCATTGCTGCCATTGTATACAGTACATTCATTCAATCATTCATCCACCCATCCATCCTTCCATCCATACTGTCTTGTCACCATTCACAAGCTCTTTCCTTCATTCATTAGTCACCTCATAACTTTCTTTCATACTTTCATTCATTCATCCATCCATCCATGCTATTCACCTGTACATTCATTCATCCTGCCTTCACCGAGACATATGCTATGTAATCTATGAACATAGTCTTTTATTCATTAAACTGTCAAGCCATTCTATCCATCCCCCAATACATCAGTACATTTTTATCATACATTTATCCTCTGTTAAACCACGAGTGACTAAATACATGTGTATGATGTACAGAACCTCTCACTATCTTACTTTCAGTACACACGTCACCAATGGTGCTGGGTAGCATATGTATTCAGCAAAGCATGTTCAAACACCATAATGCTTAATGTCATGAAACCATGTATAAAATCAATGCCACTTTAAAGGGGAATGACACCCTAATATACATGTACGTACACTAGATCAAGTGAATACAGTTATATTAGTAGATCAGATAAGTGAAATTTAAGAAAAATCCAATAATCCGTTCAAAAATTGAGTTTTTAAAGTTTCAGTGCCGCCATTGCAGGATGAGAAAACTAGAAAAGTTCACGTCTTGCAAGGACAACGACATAAAAAAAAAATTGAGAAATTTTATGCAATTATCTTTATATTTCCTTTATGTCGTCCTGCACTGAAATTATGAACTGCTGTAGTCTTCTCATCCAGTGAAGGCAGCACCCAAAATTTGAAAATTCATTAACATTTACACGGATTGTCCAATTTTCCTCAGACTTCACTGCTGTGTTTTACATTATTGCTGCATTCACTCTCTCTCTCTCTCTCTCTCTCTCTCTCTCTCTCTCTCTCTCTCTCTCATATATATGTATGTTATGTACATATATATGTAAATACTTTGGTTGCATTCCCTCTAAGTCTGAACAGCTGCCTGCAGCTATTCTCCAACTGCCAAATTCTTTTGCATTCTACTTCACTGCTCCTTTGAATATGAAAATATGAAAACAAAAGGATAACGATAGTGGCAATTTAGGCAAATTTGTATTCTACTTTTTTTTTCCAACTGGCCAGAGGCATTGTTTGTGTTTCTTGCTGATGTAATTTAGCAACTCACCGATTAAGGAGGGAGGAAAAATATTCATCTTGAGAATAATTTGATACTGTCCCTCATACTTGGCATAACTTGGTTCATATTGAATTACAACAGCTACCTTGCAAGACTTTATCAAAATCGCTCACAGTAGGACTTTTGTTTTGATAACTACAGTATTGGCAAACGGAGAAACCGAGGGAATTTTGTTTTCCTGTAAACTCTGAATGATAATCTTGTGGTGGTGAACCAGCTCTCAGTGCCATAGTTTCCTTCAATTTTTGATCATTTAGGATAAATTTGATACTGCTAATTGTCGGAATGTAATGTAGTGGCAACTGATGCTACATATCCATCATGTAACAGCATTCGTATTCTAATTTTTCATGAACATACAGTCAACCTTGTGTAAGTCGACCTCAAGTAAGTCAAATAATCGCCGAAGTTGAAGGTCTTTAAGAAAATCCTCTTTATATTTTATCGATTTTAATCCCTCATAAGTCAAAGCTATTTCTTCAGTCCGAATAGATCAGTCCAAATAGACTTAGGCAAAGCTGACTGTATACACATACCTGGTACATCCAGTGACAGCTTCATATAGGTTCATAAGGTTCAGGATATTAAATTCGACTTAGCCAAGGTTGACTGTATACACATACCTGGTACATCCAGTGACAGCTTCATTTAGGTTCAAAAGATGGAATAGGATATTTCTCGTCTGATGTTGCTTAAAACTGATGAGAAGTGGGCAATCAGACCATCCCGTGCAGGGTTCAGTATAGTCAGGAAGGTCAAAGGTTGGATCAAATTGTGAATTTGTGTCATGTACAAAGACACTTCTGATGCAAATCATTACCTCCGCCAAGGGAGGTTATGTTTTCGTTACTGTTGGTTTGTTTGTTCGTTCGTTTGTCCATGTGCAAAATAACTCAAAAAGTAGTTAATGGATTTGGATGAAACTTGCAGGAAAGGTTGAGAATGACACGAGTAACAAACGATTAACTTTTGGTAGTGATCCGAGAATTTTGGGGGAATTAATGAAGGATTTTTGACATTTTGGCAGGTAGGATCAATGAACTTGGGAGTTCAGGCTGCGCATATTTGAGGTTTGCATGCTAGGGTGCGTGCTCTAGTTTCTACTAGGGCACGGCGCACTGTGCAGCGGAGGGTTTATGACGTAACAAAGGCTTCTATATTAGGAAATTGGGAGGCTTTCAGCATGCTATAGTACATGTATAAGTACGTATGGGTGGAAATCACTGATATCTCTATGGAAGAACAAGATCTGTATTGGAAATGAGCTGCATGCTTGGCGGAGGTCTGCGCTCTCAGAGTACTTCTCTAGTTTTATAATTAATATCATGAAAAATGAATATGAATGAATGAATGAATAAACCCAATACAAGGCTGTACTATGATTTCACAGATTGACATATGAGGCGGATCAGATTGAGGTCAAGCATTGAAAATAATGGTATGTGATAAACAAATGTAATATAACGAAGTAATTGGAAATTAAGATTAGGATACAATGCCACGAGGTCAGGACTTCGGTTTCACAGTCAAATCCTGACTTGTCATTCTTATACGAAACAGCCTGAATATTGTTCACAATTTTATCTACACAAATGGTGGTTCTCGGCTAGCCTGGCATGTGACTGTGGCCATTCTGACCAAACCCTGCGTCACATTGTGGAAGACTGCCACCTGTGGAAGTTCCCAGGCGGGCTCAAAGAACTTGTTCAAGCAAGTGATGCTGCCCTGAACTGGATCCGCAGCTTAGATATCAACTTATGAGTCTATAACCCCTCACCCACCCCGTTGTATTGCATCATACGACAGAAGAAGACAATTTTATCTTGCATGGTACATTGATACATAAATTGGTTTACAAGATTTTGGGCACAATGGGGTTAAGTTCATGATGCATTACTGCTCAGAGTACATGGAACAGATTTTATGTGTGGTGGTGTGTGGATGCATGTCGAGGAATGGCATAATATCATTGCAGAATTTTTTCCAATGCATCAAATGAATATCTAAATGACAGGTCAATATCTAAGAGACAACTACAGTGTATGACTTACATAATGAGACACCAGAGGTATTTCTTAAACATGTAGAAATGACATTGGTAATACACTATATGCACAATTATTACCCATACGAGGTAGTTTTGCGAGGCAATTGCAGTTGGTACTTTACAGGCCACGAAGAGAAGACATTCAAGAACGTCGCTGTGTGTCGGTTACACACACCGTACACAAAACAAGGTGTGCATTCACAAATCTGCGACACATGCATCGCTCGCGGAGAGGTTTCGCGATGACAGGCAAATAATTCCCAACCGTTAGCACGTAAAAACGAGGACGGTCGCTGCGATTGTGTGAGCGGGCGGCGTACCTGATTGTGCATGGGGTTGTGTGCAAGCATATGGGTGTAGTTGAGCGCAGTGGTGTAGGGTTCGACCTGACGCCGAGTGGATTTTGTTACAGTAAATCGGGAAGTTTACATAGTAATGTAACTGCTCGAAGATGCCTATTATACCTGAAAATGGGTAATAATGATAATATGGACATTTATTGCCCTCACTAGAATAGTATTGCCCGAGTCGAAGACTCGTGCAATACAATTCTAGTTCAGGCAATAAATGTATCCCCCTCAAGGCCAGTCCATATTATATTAAAGGGTCATAGTCCCGGTAGTGTAGATGGCGCTGTTGATGATACTGCCGATCACCGTTAGCATTGATGCGAAGATTACCGAAGTTGAGCTGTCATCAAGAGTAAAGTGCATAGGTGTTGCTAAGTAACGTTGCCTTTGTTGTCTTCTTTGCGCATCGCGCAGTCTGTAGTAATGCCAGGGTGCGTGCATATGTGCTTGTTATTGTGACATCACAAAAGAAGTTTGCTAAAGCTGTCATTCCCCTTAGCCGATTCATGAGCCGAACTGTGATCGGACCACTGGCTACACTGAATCGGACTTCTTCGGACTCGGGAAAGTGGGCCAAAGCGTAAGCACCAAAGAGAAGTCGATAGCGCAAGTCTCTATGGGAAACTTGCGCCGTGCGCCCGCGTACACATTTGACTAAAACACCGGGACCATGCACCTTTAATATATGTGTGGATTCAAGAAATGTAAAAATAGTAGTAGAACACATTAGTGAAGTTCATGGAAAATGGGATGATCCATTCAAACGTTAAGTTCATTGTGTCAGCTGTAGAACAATAAAAAGAAATGTACAGAGAATTGCACATACAGTGCACTCCTGTTATAATGAACAGGGTTGTGATGAAATTCTCATTATAGTACAGCAAAGTAAAAATTCAGGTCCCCCAATTACCATTCCCTTCATATACAGTACTTGACCATTCAGATTCGATGAAATTCTGATATAATGAAAGAAACCGCCAGTCCCCAGGACTTTGTTTCAATGAGAATGCACTATATATCAATATTAATTTTTCTAGCATGATGAAAGAGCACTTCACTTACTTCCATCAGAAGGCAGGGGGTGTGATACATGATAATGTATTACCCCTAGACACAAGCTACTAACAAGCTGAAGGAATGTGAACTTTTCATACAAAAATAAAATCTTGTGAAAGTATCTCGTTACTTTTTCTATAGCATTCCACTACAATAAAATTAATCGCTGTAGTGTTCTTATAGAGTGATGATAACGTATAACCAACATGAAAAAAGTTCCCAACTCTTTAAATAAACTGCCCAATTTTGCTCAAAGATAACTGACGTGCTCTATTACAAATACTTCTGGATACACTGAATTCACATATATACACGTTTGGGATAAATTCCCCTGTAAGTTGCAATGCAGGAAAATTAATGATGAAACTTGCTGATGAAGTACTGATGACAAGCCCTAAAAGAGCCTTTCTAGTATGTAGTGGTGCTCAAGGCATTCTAGAACATATCATTATCCTGGTCAATGGAATCAAAGCCTCGGCCACAGTGCACCAAATCCACATCCTGTGGAGCATTCCTGCCCAGCCAACACTGTCTGGCACACACACATGTTAAAGCTATAACATCAATTGCCTGCACCATCCATTAGCCAGTCTCCACACAGGGAGTTTGCAGATAAGAAATAAATTTATTTATTATTTGCAGCAGCAAATTTCAGGAAATGAAACTATGTGTAGTCTCTCCTACTCTCTGTACTGGAAGGTTTGTGAATGAGAAGTTTGTTGCTCTCCTGGTGGCTGCAAATCTCGGGAAATGCAACAATGTGTGGTGTGCAGTAATGATGATTCTTTGCTCCACCTGTGTGGGAGAACTTGAGCTGTTAGCTTCTGTGGTCAGCCAACTTGCAAGCCATTTCCTTGGTGCAGACCATGTCCAGTTCAGGTGGCAAGCACGAGGTTTATTCATTGCACAGTTAGGAAGAGAATGGCTCAGCAGGAAAACATGATGTACATCGAGGGTCTTCTTCAGAATGCATGTGCTATGGCAGGGAGCAAACCCTGGACCTTCTCACTGATAGCGCAGCATGTAAACCACTAGACCCCGACATATCCACATGTCACGACACTCTTGACCTCCTGCACTGAGATGGCAACACTACTGGGCACATCTTCAAACTTCTACATTCTTTTCAGAGGTTGTATTCCAAGTAGTCGCATTCCATGGCCTAGGGTGGATCTTGCAGTGTGGAA
The DNA here is from genome assembly GCF_964275005.1 of Diadema setosum. NCBI lineage: Eukaryota > Metazoa > Echinodermata > Echinoidea > Diadematoida > Diadematidae > Diadema > Diadema setosum. The sequence goes on from NC_092695.1 coordinate 11,414,447, forward strand.
AAGGGCTAGCCTTGCCTACATGTCCATGCAGAGAAAGCAAGAGCAAGGAGGAATGCAATGTAATTAGTGTGAGATAAAACAAAATTACAGACAGACATTAAAATGTAAAAACTAAAATCACAATTTCTCTGTGTTTTTCTTTTTTTTTGGGGGGGGGACTTATTGCATTGCTCAGACATTCCTTTCTCTCATACCTTGACATTTTGGTATTTTGTCATTGAAATCACACAATACATATCTTAAGACAATATTATGCAGTACAACATACTGCACGTACATGTCAAAGTGGCCTGAGATAGGGCAAAACTTAGACTGCAAAAAACATGGCAAGGCTCACGTCTGAGCTAACATGACAAGGCAACAACATCGGAAGATCTACTTCAACAAATATGTGCATTCAAATGACACTGAAATCCATACTTCTGATGATTTACTTCAAATCCTCATTTTCTTACTATGATTATGAATTAATTGTCAGGTGTTTGTGCCACCAAGAATAATTTTTGTGATTTTAGTATGATTGTGCATTTTTTGACCACACTAAGCAGTTTAGAGAAGGATTTACAAGTCCATTATTCTTTCTAAGTTAGATTGTGAATGTCAATAATGTTATAGTTACAGGTACTCACTTTTTGAAGGTCCATGGGGCTCCCCTTCACTCTAAGCTTGTTGCTAGCCCTGGAGACAAGATGTCTGATACAAAGAATGCACAATACTAATAATTTTACTACCACTTTGATGCTGCTGATATCATATCACTAATGCTAAAATAGATACAGCAAATGATTCACTCCCAATACCACCGAGTCATCCTCAAAGCATATTGTCAAATATTGTACATTTCTCTTTACAATGACGAAAATTATGATAATCCAGACAGCTTTTAAATTTTGCTGCAAATTCCATGCATATCATCATCACTTCCTATTTGAGTCAAATCCAACCGAGGATTCATTAACATGAAATGCTTTCATATGTGGAAAAAATCTTTTCAAAAGCCAACTTCAGAAGGAGATTATTAATGGCAGAACACCATCAACTTTTAAGATATTAAAATGGAATGAAAATCAAACAAATAGACGAGTAGAAATTGGAAATCAGTCATGAAAGAGAAAATAGAGGTATTTTAAAGTTATGTTGTTTTTTTCATGAAATGATATGCATTGTAAATCACATATGCAAATATAAAAGATATAGCGATGATGTGACTGCCTTACTAATCTGTGGGTGCGTTCGAGCCCTCAAAAGCGAACCAAAGCGAACTGAACCAAAGCGTACCGTACCGAACTGTGCCAGATTTGAAGCGTTCAAGCGCTCTGTCGAGAAAGCGTACCACACGAGTTATTTTTAGAAAAGGTCACACATTTTTTAGGAAGAATGTCGTCCACCTGGCGCTTGAACTACTTACAGCTGTCCCTAACAAAGAGAATGATGTTTTTTCATTGTGACGTATGCACATGATACGCCCATGCTTTACAGCGAACTTTCGGTACGCTTTTGGTACGCTTTTGGTACGCTTTTGGAGCACATCGGGAAGTGGTCTACTTTTGGCTCGGTACAGTACAGTACGCTACACTTTAGGAGCGTTCGAGCGCTCCTCTGGTGCGGGTACGGTACGGTACAGTTCGCTTTAGGAGAGCACTCGAACGCACCCTGTAACTGATATGTACACAAAAATGATAGTACAGAAAAACAAAATTATATTAGTCTGTAATTTGACGGCCATAAACCCCTTCCGTATGAAAGTCATTACAGCTATGTCATAACAACCTTAGAATCATAATGCACTGGATGTCAATTAGTCTTTATATTATTTTTTATGATTTGTTTGAAGATCAATGTAAGACTTGTGAGGTAATGGCATTATCTCATCCAGTTTGCATTTGGGATTGTAATCAAAATCAGTGTTTTGTGAAAGTATGAAACTTTAAACTTCCATAACACTTATCTTATGTGCAATTCTAATGAAACATTTACCAAGTTTTACGCTATATCTCAAAGTCAACTTGGACAAAGATGGATATTGCAGTTTTTAAAAAAAAAAGGGAATTCTACAGTAACTGAACTCATTACCTGTTTTATACCTTCATCTACCACATTTGCCTCATTGTAGAAAATTCTTTACAAATACTATAGCAGCTCCTGACAGCTAATGACATGGTATGAAACCCTTTATGAACTTTGAGTGCCGAGTGGCACAGAAACCCCATAGCACCGTCCACACTGCCCAAAGTCCCTGGCACAGAAAGTGTTCAGAGAGGGGCACAGACTCACCCCAACTGGAGGAGGTACTGGGCTACTGCCTTGGGTTCCATCTCTTCCGCTGCCCTCTTGACCGCCACATCATAGTGACCAACATGCCAGGCCAGCTGGACAGCCTCTGGCTCAGACAGGAGACTGACATTGAGCTCAGGCAAGCAAGATGGCGGTTGCTGCCAGCCATTTGTCTCTTCAATACTGCACAAAACAAGTGTCAGACAAAATTCTAATCCAGCACAGAATGTTTGCATCCGGGCAGACGCGTACAATATACAATTTAGATATGTACACAGCTATGAGAGAGAGGGTCTATTGTACAGTGGCAGTACCAGGTACCAAGGTATTCTCAATGATATGGTCCAATTGGTGTTCAACAAAAGCAAAAACAAAAACAAAACAAACAAATGCAAGCAGACACTACATGTTGCAGATGAGCCTTTTATGCACCAATAGAGATTACCTAAGCTTGTTACACTATTTGATTGGCAACCACTAGAGTTTATGCGAAGCATGGCTACGATGCATTACACTCAAATGTAACAACAAAGCAACACGCAGAAATGCAACAATAATACATACAACAGGATTATATAGGATGATGTAGGACATAAAGCATGGCGAAGACCAAGTCACGATGGGCAGATTACATAATAATAATAATAATAATAATTGTTTTGGATATAAACTCCAAATTTTATTGTCCAAGAATGGAAATTCATTTTGCCCAATTGATCGTGGGCCCGGCAGCCACTGAGCAGCGCCAGATCGACGTTGCTCTAACCTTGCTCTAACATATCAAAATAAGATATAAAATTTGAGCTGATATACGTATGTAGATGACTGACAGAATCAGAGCTGACTCATCAAAATGATCAAGGAAATGACAGCACAACACACAATACCTGTAAAGTCTTGCATGCGCATACTGGAGGAAGACACCAGTATCTCCTTTACTGGCAAGCATCTTGTCCCAGTCAAAGCTGTAATCGGTCAACAGCGCCCCCTTTAGGTCTTGGAGGATGATTGCAGACAACCCCAGGGCCTCCGCCACTTGCTCAGTGTCTCCTGAAGCTTTGGTTGCTAGGGGAGATGATAAAGGATAATAGGAGACAGCCTTCAAACACCATACTCAAAATGCCCATTATCTCATAGTCATGATTCTGAAAATTCAAAACAGACGGCTTTGAGGGAAATCCTGACAGCAACAGTAAAGGTTCCTAGGCTTAAGTTCTTATACAGAAACATAGCAAAGATTGGGATTTTGACAATATCACAATCACAAACAATCTTTTGTAATATAAAGTGTAATATAAGTGTGCGAACTGGTTGATAGTCATACCCATGTTTGTGCTAGAGTGGACTCCTGTTATAAAAAAGTCCACGGGACTGGCAGATTTCTTTTGTTATATCGAAATTTCGTTAACCGAACAATAAACAATACAAAAACATAGAGCCGATAAGTTTGCGACCTGGATTTTTATTTCGTTGTAACCGGAATTTTGTTATTACCATGTTTGTTATAATGGGAGTGCACTGTAGTAGTTTTCAGCTTATCTGAAAGCTTGGAGCAATTTTCTGCAATACTGCATCACTTCCACATGTCCACTACAATGAGATTACAATGGAATCTGCAAAATCGCCTACCTAACAAAAAGTGAGGTTACAAGAAGCATAGCTAACAGACTCAAGAGAAAGGATTGCAATGTCCCTTTGGAAAATCTGTTTCTTCCTGCATATGTGACAAACAGTTCTGCATTCCACAGCACACATTTGTGATGTTTTCCTCAGTAAAACGAGTGCCATGTGGAGCACAGAGCAATTGGTACACTCGACACTGGCTCTACAGCATTCTTACTTGAAGTGTTCTCCATGTTGTGCAGCATGCGAGCCTTAGCCTCGTTCAAGATGTTCGTGAGGAAGACAGCAGTGCCCTTCCTGGTCTGCATACCTAGAACCTTTCCAAACTTGATGTGATGAATTCTGTTTCATCATAGGGGGAAAATAAACAAAATGACAATAAATTTCGATGACTTCTTAATCCTGACGACATCTAAAATTTACGCACAAGTTCATATCATGGTGATTTGATGACCTAGAGATCCCCCCCCAAAAAAAAAAGACAAAGACAAACAAAAAAATCTTCTCATAACTAATGTTTTTTTATTCATTATTTTGTTGTAGCACTGTTATTCTCTTGTTTTCTCTCTCAGTTTTTGTTTGTTTGTGTTTGTTTGTTATCTTTTTCTTGCTGAATTTACTGTAAAAGTGGAAATTTCAAAGTGATTTCTTTTTTTAGCTCAGCTCGATAAGACAAATTTTGCATGCTTTTAATTCTGCATAATCAAAATATGAACTATTACATACAGCACGCAAAAACATCTGCATGCTTTTATCTTTGAGCATGTTGCAGGTCCCACGCAATGCATTTTCACACCAGGAAAATTTCTACTCTTACAGCAATTGATGTGCATGAGAATGAACTAGTATCTAGCTTGGTAGCAGCAACCCCCTTACAGGAAATATGTCATTTATATACATCCTATTAAGGTGGATTATCCCACTGGCCATCACTACCTTAGGCACTGGTCTCTCTCACTCTCCCTCTCTGCCTGTATAAGCTTACCCTTGTTGGCCCCATGGCTCCCCCAGTGCTGCCAGCACACCTTTCAGCTGCTCAAAGTGACCCTCTTGGCCCTTGTCCACCACGTAGTACATGCGGTCAAACTGGTACCGTCTTCGCCTCTCGAGGGCGGCAACCACATCCCGTGTCAGGTAGAGTGAGGATCCATCGCTTCTGGCCAGAGTTGCTAGGGGAAACCTGGGACATGCTTCTGAGACGTCAATTTCTTCAGTTCCTCTTCTGGAAATTAAAAAAAGAATAGATAAAAATTACGTGTATGATGGCCTGGTGTTAACAAAGCAAGACAAAAATGATGGTAATCATTCATTTATCTCTTACAACATGTAAACATCAACAAAGCAGGAATTAGCATTTTTAGATGGTCTCCAGCAGCTGCAAAACTTATCATAATAGTTGTAAGTTTCTTTACGGATGAAACAGGTCACAGTAGCTGTTAGTTTTTCTTTTCCCAAGCACCTGCATTCCCGAGTTTGAATTCAGCATTTCTATCACATTCAGCATTTCCATCCTTTTCAGTGTTTCCATGTCTACACAGAGGACTCCAATAGAGATAATCATTTGTGACCGGCGACAACGGTTTCAGGCAAAAGTCGGGAATTTTGAAAATTCATTTTTTTCACTGAATTACATTGCCCATTTCCTAAGCTTTGCATTGATATAAAACACTTGTATTCTTCGGCACCATAAGTGGGCATAGAAAGAGAAATAAAATGCACTTTTTAAGTTGTTAGCCTGACAAAATTGCGAGAAAACAGGCTTTGAAGATTCACCTCTTTCTCAAAGACAATGTCCGAGCGGCGATGCGAGGGGAGAATCACCCATCCGTACGATGGTGCCAATCAATGTTAAGCTCCGCCTCTAGCAACCACATCGCCTTCTGATTGGCTCACTGAGAGAGTCAAATTTCCCGGGCACCTTCCTCGGAGCTCAGCGTATGGAGCCGAAAAACAATGCGTTTCGCTCGGGTTTGTTTACCAGTACGTCTTTCAAGATGGCGAATACGATAATTGCACGTACGCTGTATAGTGCACATGTACATGTGTATTTGGTGTACGCATTACGCAATGGCATTCACACGCCATGACCGTGTGCATGTAACAGGAGCGGTGGCAAATCCACACATTTACAAATCGCGTTTTCATTGTGGTTGATTTGTCTTTATCATTGGCGACCCTTTTGAAGGGACAAGATTGCTAGTGCTGGCAAGGGACACGCTTCCTGTTTGTTTTGCTTTTACAAGACATGCATATGTTGCTTTGTTCGGTGGTGCTAATCAAATAAAAACAAACACGACTTGTTAGTTTGGTGCGACCTTGACGTGTAGTATTTGAATATAATTAGTCACATGTGACCGCTCCTTTCCTCTTATCTACCTTCCATTGAGTCAGTCTGCTGTCATAATTTTTACTACATGTACAAGTAGACAAATTTGAGAATATCTAGTTTTCTTTTCACACGGTTATGTAATGCTACATGATTTTTGCTTCACTTCCGTTATCGAATATTGCGGTAGAATAGTTTGGATAGAAAGCCAAACGAAGAGCACGAACTATGTAAGAGCGAGCATATAAACCACTATAGCAAGAACAATGGAGCATGTAATCGTGCACGCGTGGACAAAGCATTCCCCAAACGCTGCAACTGGTGTCTCCGAAAGCCGAATTATGTAAATGCATGCGACGCACCAGCCAATCGCATGCGAGACCCTGCTCCGTAGCAACGCTGGGGATATTGGCGCGGCGTTCGAAAGAAGCTCGAAACTGACAAGTGCGATCCAACATAGGGTGCTTAAAATTCCATTTTCGATAGGAAAAACTTTGTCTTATGCTATGAAATTTAGTGCAGATGTAGAAACCATATCAAAGATTCAATTTCTGCAAAAAACCTAAATCGACAAAAATAATGGTCAAAATCTTTGTACCCCGCCTAGGAGGGAATTTGCTCTTGCGACTTTTGCCTGAAACCGTTGTCGCGGGTCACATTTTATGATATCTCTGTACGCTATCACACATATCGTCGCTGGGGCAACAAGACCTCGAATCTACAAGATGTTACATAAATATTCAGGAGAGCCAAAAAACATGGCGGCCAAAGCACTATAGCAAATGGGATAGCCTTTCCTTTGACATGCCGTGGTGGCTTCATTTTTGGAGTAAGACTTTGGGGATTTGGACAGGACATCACTTAACCCATTATTTGACTATTAATCAAAAAAGTCATTTTCACCAAAATTGCAGATACAGGGTCTTGTTACCCTAGCGACGATATGTGATACTGTGTCTGTCTCCATTCTCCTATTAAATACCTAAAGGATTTGACTCTTGCTTAGGTGAAAGCGAAAGAAACATTGCCTTGTTATGAATTCAGCATCTGATCAAAGCACCTTCGACCTGCCTTTTATTCCTGACATCAACATAAAGTTCTCTTTCAAGTTGTTTGTTTATTTGTTTGTTTTCAAAGGAAATATTCAGAACAGACATGGCTTTTGTAAAGTGACCACACAATCATTCTAAGGAAGACATAATATGGATGCAATTAAGACTAGACATGCCTGAAGATTTTACCCATCACTCAACAAAAGAAAGTTTTCATAAATCATCACCTCGTACACCTACTTATATCATTCTCAACAACAAAAATCAAGTCAGTGTTAGTTGCAGTCAAAGTCAGTTGCTGTAGCTTTCCTATCTTACACTGAGTGAAAACAATCTTGCCTCACAGAGGGCTCTGTACTCGTTGCATACTAATCAGTTTGTTTTGAAATTATTTACTCCTTTAAAAGTTGTTTCATTAATAGCCAGTTATATCACGAACTCACTCTGATGTGTGGAGAAGTCTCCTCTGCCTGAGCTCATCCAGTAAAGTCTGGGCATCGTAGCCGTACTCTGACTCGCTACGGTACTCGTCAAATCGAATGCCGAGTCTCTGCAAGACAAACACCATGATAATAACATTGCAAGTATCCTCTGGTACTCACTGGCATTCAACAATTTACTTTGCAACAAAGCAACCATGTGATTATGAGGAGAATCACATATAATGGCCAGTACTGTGTACAGAAAATGTGATGAAGTCATTGCCATTAACCTATCACAAAGTCCAAATTTTCTACTTTAAAAAAAAGTTTTCTACTTTAAGAAAAGTGAAAAAAGTCAGGCTAAATGTTATGCAGTCCAGTGGGTGTGATTTGAACTCAAGATCTTACACTGTACTTCCAATATATTGAGCCCTACGATGCTTCCTCTTCATGCAGCAAAAGCACAGATAAATAACTTTAACACACAAGACCAAACAATTAAAGCAAATCTACTTTTTCAGGGTTGATCATCATAGTTAAAATTGTTACTAAGTATATTGAAAGCTACATTTGCACGCAAGATCTGTACTAAGTATAATGAAGGACTGTTGTGTGATAAATGACATTGGCAAAATTTGTATCAGACACTGGAAAATGGTATGTAAGGAAAGAATATGATGATGACTTACCTCATAAGTCCTTGTGAATTCAGAGATGCTCAGATCAATGAACCTCTGCCTTAACGCTAATGCATCAGAATTTCCTATGGAGGAAGACACACAAGGTTTAAATTGTAAGAAATTCACAAAGTGATATCTCTCAGTATACCCTGCTAATTGCAATAAAAAAGTCTACCTTCAATCAATCATATTTGCTTGAACTTATTTTAACCCTAATCAGGCTGGGGGGGGGGGGGGGGCGGAATCCGCCCCCCCCCCCTTGACGTTTCGCGCAATATCTTTGCAACGCGATAAGCTCCCGCCGCGATGTTTCATGACTTTTTTCTTTCAAGTATCGCGCAACTTTTGAGACCCAAATTGTTGTGCCCGCGCGTACCGTTTTGACGCGACGCCTGTTTGAAAAAAATTTGTCAACCCCAAAATTGCTCCAAAACGTGATTTTGTGTACAAATCCAATGCAAATTGTGTTTTTTCAATTAAGTCACATAAAAATTCATATCTTCACTTAGAATGGCCGAAATTAATTTATTTTAGCATAATAATGCTTCGAAAAATGTCTGTTACAAATTTTGGCCAAAAAACAAACAAAAACAAAAGGTCAAAAAACAAAGAAATACATAAGAAATTCAAAAAACAATAAAATACATAAGAAATTAATTTCGATACAGATTTTTTTTTATCCTATGTCTCAGAAGAATGATACCAGAAACATTTTAAAAAAGAAATTAGCTTAATTGGAGCATTAATAAGTGATTTACAGCCCAAAACTGATTTTATGCATAAATTACAATAATTAATTAATATAAACTATAAGAAAAATTTTTCGGAGAAAGCAACCATACATTTTGATAGAATACGTCGCGGGCGTCGCGTGTGCCGATTTTCGGCGCAATCGCGCGTTCCATAGGCGAGATCTGAAGGGGGGGGCGGAATCCGCCCCCCCCCCCCCCGATATAGCATAGCCAAAAAAGCCCAGCCTGATTAGGGTTAAAGAATATCATTTTGTATGTGAGCACTTCATCTCATACATAAAGAAACAAGAATATGTGAGCCTGTATTCTTCCATGGGACATTGCTTGGGTGTCACACAAATATCAAGACCCTATAACTTAATCCCGTTATTCACTCATCTGTAAGTCTGCAATTGCTACATAATATGTAGACCTCTACTGTAGCTCTGGGTCTAAAACCTGATAACTTCTTGGTAATCTTCAAATAAGAGCACTAGGAAGACTCAGAGGAATTTACATCAAGTCAGTACACAGAGTGATTCAAGACGTCAAGACTGAGTAGCAATTTTAGTCATTAGGACTTATGTAAGAATTATAGAATACAGATTCAAAGTATTACCATGAAACTTGCAAATTTATAGTTCAATTGAAAAAAAAAAAATGCTAATCACTGCACAACAGAAAACACAGTCCCTGGATGAAATCACAGCATCATATGACAGCAGAACTCAATTCAATTGACCTCAAATCCACACAGTTCACTTTATGTACAAACAGGGCTGACCTCGTGCTGTTTCCTAACCTTGTTCCATCTTTCTGAACAGCTCCTTGGCTCTCTCCCGTATTTGTGGGTCTTCCTCAGCCGCCCTGTTTGCTGTCACATAAACTTTATACAGATGTCCTATAGGGTCATGGTTCAACTCCTCTTCATTGCCAAATTCCTGGAAGCCAACCCCAAGAATACCTATGAAAAACAAAAACATGGATAAATAATGGAACAAAAGCGGTATCAGATACAATATTGATTGCTATATGCTTTTAGGTTGCAGTATTAATTTAATACTCATGTTGCATTAATCAACTCAAAAATGGACTTAGAATAATGGTGACATTTGCTTCATCATGGAAAAGACATGTCCATAAAAGACACATAATTTTCAATAAATGCACTCAGAGAGAAACATAATCTACTGAAAGTGAAAGCCATAAGGTTGACAAACAACAACATAATTTATATAAATGTCATTCACAAGCCACAGATGCAAACACATCATCCAACTGGAAGTCATGACCAGAGTCTTGGTCACAAGTTTCTAGGGTCAAAGTATCTGTATGACACAAAATACCATTACCTTCAAATTCTGATCACAAGCTATTGTGTCATACAACTGTACAATCATTTAACACATGACATAACTTTTGGTTTATTGCCACTTGGTCTAATATCATATGGTCTACTTCCCAGTATGTCTAACACCACTACACCTAAACTCATTTGGTCTACTATCAATTTCGTCTAATGCCCATTTGGTCTAATCCTCACTTGGTCTAATGTTCAGTTTGTCCAGCTAATTATCATTTCGTCTAATGATCAGATGGGCTGATTGCAATTTTGACTCCTTGGACTTTTTTTCTCCTTTTGTCTGATAAACTGTGGGCATTAGACGAAATGGGCATTGCCCATCTGAAAGTACACCAACTGACAATGAGGCTAGGTGGCAACTGTACTAAATGGTCATTAGATGAACTGGTTGTAGACAAAACGAGATTAGACCATGTGGGAGTAGACCAAGTGATAGATCACTTAACTTTTCAGCCTTGAATTGAGTAATGATCTATGACAGTAATCCTCCATTTCAACTGTATCAGAGCCCCCCCCCCCCCCCCCCCCGCATGAATGTATTCCCAAATAAGAGGCTCTATGATTTAATCTAACAACTAGAAACACAGAAGGGTGATGAAATTTGCATTGCTCAGGACATGAGAGTGCTCAGGACATGAGAGTGTCAAATAAATGGTAGATCATACATACACAGTGCAGCAACCTAAACAGGGGGGACAAAAACACACCCTTGGGTCCAACTTACCAAACTGTGTACCCCAATCCCCAAGGTAGTTGATCCTGGTGACATTGTGGCCAAGGAGTTCTTGGAGGTTGGCCAGGAAGTTTCCAATCAGTGTTGACCGCAGATGACCCACGTGGAAGGGCTTGGCAACATTTGGAGAACTGGTGGGTGGCCAAAAACAGTGGAGAGGATGCACAGTGAAGAAAAATCGAGAAGATTACATTGGTGATTTTTCATGACAAAGATATCGAGGAAGACAAGGAGAATAATTTATGTCACTATGAAAGAATCATAGACAGCGGGCATGAATACCAAAATGAGGGGGGGGGGGGGAAGGGATGCTAGTATTGGCAGAACAGTAATGAGAGATGAGAAAAATTAGGAGACAGAGAAATGTACAAACGCAGAGGTTGATACCATTTCATCACTAATACTAATAGCAAGATATTCCATAACAGGAAAACAGGAAACCAGAAAGATTGAAAAGATAAGCACCATATATACCATGGGAGAAAATGCACAAGTTTGCATACCGGTAATTACATCTAGTAATGGAAGCACTAATGCATGCACACCATGCAGGCAATGAATCAAGGAAGGAGAAGTCAGAATGGTCATCTCTGAGCACATATCAATTGGACAAATACAAGTTATGATGTACAATGTATAGAGTAATCCAGTTCACTTTCATACTCTTCTCCTTTTCCATCGATATATTTTGCTGTGGCATCTCTCTGATCAAATCTGTGGAGAATTATCACATGTCAGAGGTACAGAAAAGACAGCGCAATTTCCGAGCTGGGGAAAAAAAGAAAAAGTTTGTTTTTTCCAGAATATTGTACCCAAGCAAAACATTGTTGACTATTATCTGAGCAACTTTGAAAAAAAGAAAAAGAAAAAGAGAAGAAGAAATCAAACACAACTCAGCACTTAATTAAGTTACCAAACAACATCGATCACCTATGTCAGTGGATAGATAACAAATCTGAAAGTGAAGAATGTGATGACTGAAGCAAAGGTTTGAATCAATCAATTCCTTTCCTGGTATAACTGTCTGCACTTGTAGATCAGTGCATTACACACACACATAAACACACACACACACACACACACACACACACACACACACAAAATGAGGTGTACTAACCTGAACTCAACAATCACATTCAAGGGGGATTCTTCCAGCGGGTAGCATGGGTGGGCATGTCCCAGGTTTCCACGAAATGCATCTTTCAGAACTTGCTACATAAACAAGAAAATAAAACCACACAGGCAAGCCTAAAATCCTCAAGCATTTGCAAGACAGCTTCACCTTCCATAATATACATACTTATGCAAATATTCATTTTATTTTTAGTTCATATCATATGCTTTATAATATAGATCTGTAATATTAACATGATAAAGTGTATACCATAGTCATGTTCAATTTTACATAATCATGCTCTTAATATCAAGACATCATCATTTAAGTGCAACTTATGCACATGATTAATATGAAGGTATGTTCATCACAAATATTCAAACAACTTGTTAATGAGTTGTATGCAAATTATTTTATGTTCATTAGTTGGCTATTTTAATTTTTTTTTCCTTTTGACAGCTCTGTATTAAAGGTTACAGTTTACTGCTGTGGAATTGTGGACAAAATCTCTGCCAGGAGTTTGTCATTGTCATACTACTGGCTAATCCAATTTGGCATGAGAAGCCCCTTCTAAACCATTGCCACACTCTCCATGACTGGAATGACTATTACATTATCTTCAACAGCAGATCTAAAATCTATGATGTGCAGTGGTACTGCATGCAATCATATTCATACCTCCATGAAGTGTTTAGAATCCAGGGTGAACTGCATCACACCACTCTCAATTTTGATGTTGTGCACATGTTCTGGACAAGCTACCTGTCAAATGGAGGAAGAGTTATGAGGACAATTCACAATACTAAAAAGGCAAACTTGAAGGGATACGAACCATTGCAAATTAGTACAATGACAATGAGGTAATATTGACACATAACAGTTGGCTAAATCACTCCAAACTATTTAGAGTCCTAGATACATGTAAGACATTATCTGTGTGAAACCCACAAACACACTATGCAATAAACAGCAGGGGTTTGAACTTGGCTGTGATGCTGAACAGTGGCCTGTTTCAAACAAGGTTTCGTAAAGCATTTGCTGTGGGACTTTCACAATCAAATCTACACAATTCTGTGAAAAGACAATTAAATAAAAATAAAATAAAATAAAAATCCGTAAGTTATGTACTGGGTACAATCCAACCTACACATCATTGCTATTTTCAACATGTGTGCTGGAACACAGCTTCTACTTGTACAAAATGCATTTGCATTGAAGTGTGGAGCAGTTTGAGTCTAAAATGGCAATTTGTAAGGATTTCAGTTCATTTCTGCTGATGGTACTTGCTTTTCACATATCAAATTTTGTACATAATAATCCAACAATTTCAAGTTATTGTTGAATAACATAAATTAAAAAAAAAAAAGTTATTGCTGAATGATAAAAACACTTAAAGGGAACGTAAACCCAAAGAGCACTGTGGATGGAGTGAAAGCAGCAACATTAGTATAACACATAAGTGAAAGTTTGAGGAAAGTCGGACAATCGATGCAACACTTATGCATTTTTTAAACTTTGGTGTTGGAACCGCTGGATGAGGAGACTACGAGAGGTTATGAAGTATGAGTGGACAACAATACAAAGAAAATATAAAGAAAATTCAACAAAAATTCACTTTTCTAGCATTATGAAAGAGCGCTTGACTAACCGCTTTCAGAAAGCAGGGGGAATAATTGCTACCCTTAACACATGTCAGTATCAAGTTGATGGAAGTTGTAACTTTCATGAAAAATGAATTTTTGAGGAATTTTCTTTACATTTTCTTTATATTGTTGTCTACTCATACCTCATAACCTTTAGTAGTCTCCTCATCCAAAACATCAGAGTGCAGGTATTTGGGGAACTGATGATTTTTACTTGACTTTTGACCCTTTTATAAGTTTATGCATTGAGTACTTTTCAAGGTATTGAGAAAAAGTATAATTTCAGTATCAAATGGTAAAATAGTATTATCTAAACCTGGCCTTTGACCTTTGACCTAACAGTTCCAAAGAGAATCACTGTTAGGCAGAACATGCATAAATATGTAAGTTTCATGATGATACCTTGAGTTACTTTCAAGATATGGAGGAAAAAGTGCAATTTAGCACTTTCACTTGACCTTTGACCTTTTGACCTTTGACCTTTTGGCAAGAAACTTCCCACAGAATAATACATGCATACATCCACTGTTATCCCACTCGCCAGAGTGACGCCTATCACCTTCCCCGTACTCGCACTATTTTTGCAAAGAAAACAATTATATTTACTGGACCCAGATATTGGAATGATCTCCCTCCAGATATCACTTCTTCCTTATCTTTATTCACCTTCAAATGCAAATTAAAACAGTTATTACTTAGTGGATACACACTACCAAGCTTTTAGCAACCTTTTTATGCTCCCAGTCTTTTGTCCTTGCCGCAGCACCAAGTTATTCAAGTTATTTCATGGTACTGATACATCTTTTAATAATATAGCATTTTTGTTTTTCAAACACTGCGAGATTTGTATGCAGTCTGGTTTGTGCGATATCTATGTGGTTCGTTAGTTTATTACTCATCAATTTTTTTGTACTGGTGTAATTTTAGTTGGTCAAGACAAACATATCTGTTCTCCGTGTAAAATTATACGCCTATGAACCCGGGAACCTACAGTTTTACAAGCTTTAAAGCTTTTATGTAGGCCCCATCATATTTCTTATACTTACTAGTGACATTTTCACACGATATGACCATGTACATTTGTGTCAAGTATATTTTCTTTTCTTTTTCTTCTACAATCAAAAGACATGATTGTATATTTGTATTCTTGTTTTGTTGTCAATAATTTTGTAATCTCATCATTGAGAAATGGAAATATGAAATAAATTTGAACTTTGAACTCTGAACTTTGAACATCAAGTTAAAAAAAAAAATCCTTCAGGCATTGCATAAATATAAGTAGTGATATTTTGAGGAGTTGACCTTGACCTTTGACCCTCTGACCTTTGACCCCCTGACCCCCAACTTCCCTTGATAATCACTGCCCATCGGTACATGCATATATACTAAGTTCCATGAAGATACCTTGAACCATTTGCGAGATATGGAGAAAAACATGAAATTTCAACCTTTTTTTTCACAAAATAACCTGACCTTTGACCTTTGACCCCGTGACCCTAAAATCCAAACAAAGTATTATCCCCCCAGGATATACCCTCATACCAAATTTGATGTAAAACCACCGCATGGTTCTTGAGATATCGACAAAAACAATACGGGACGGACGGACGGACGGACGGACGGACGGACGGACGACCCGAAAACATAATGCCTCCGGCCACTTCGTTGGCGGAGGCATAAAAATGAACACATATCAAGATTAAATGCTGTGAAAATAATGAACCCCAACCCACTGAGGTACATTGCATGCTGTGATGGAAGCAGAATGCTATTCCCCACACATACCTCCTTGGCAATCTTCCAAGCAACTTCATCCATGGCTTTGCCATTCCCTCTTTGTGTCTGGTTTGTGGCTGGTCCATTTTGCTGTGGTAATGACCCAACTCTAAGTCCTAGCTTGAGATCATAGCTGTTTTTTTTTTTTTTTTAATGGGTAAAAGACAAATGACATTTAGTTAAACACTAGGTATAAATTCTGAAGTTTGCAATAATAGTGGGAAAGATGTTATATACACAACACACACTGTGTGAAAGGATCAATGTAAAAACATCGTATCTAGGTGTGAAAAGAGTTTTCTGTGGTGTGTATTTATCAATCACTACAATGAATAAGTAGTACAATAGCAATAGTATGTCATGAATAATTCAACAAATAAACTGACTAAAACTGGATACATATTCACACATGTTTGTACACACACAATACATAAATGAATAAAAAAAAAAAAAAAAAAACATAAGCTAAAGTCATCCTCCATGGCCAAACATGAAAATTGCCTAAGCAAAAATCTCTAATACTTGTCCAAAAGCCCAATCAGGTAAATGGGGAACAAAAAAATATGTATATTAAAACAAAAAAAAAATATTTCAATATCCTGACAAAATTCTTCATCAATGCCATATATGTACAACTATTCAACA
This sequence comes from Diadema setosum, assembly GCF_964275005.1. NCBI lineage: Eukaryota > Metazoa > Echinodermata > Echinoidea > Diadematoida > Diadematidae > Diadema > Diadema setosum. The sequence continues at coordinate 11,430,829 of NC_092695.1, forward strand.
AAATTTGAGATACTGATACTCTACCTGTTTTTATTTCTCAAGGGTATCAGGAGTGGAAGAATCTGCTCTTCTTTACTTGAAGTAACTTTGGCCACCTGAGACAAAGATGAAGAAGATAACAATGAACTGACTTGACATATGTCACACTTCTTACGTTCAAGGGTTTAAAGGTGAGCTTATACACTTAAAGATAATAAAAAGTTTTGGTACCTCAAAAGTTTCCCTGAATTTCCGTGTTTCAGGTTAAAGTACCTTTCAAATAACTAACACTGTGAGACTTACTCGCCCCAAAGTGCTCTCATTTCTTAGTAATCATGCAATTAACTGCGACCAGCAGCCCCATACGCATCATAGCGTAATGGGGCTTCGCATTGTAGCATTCAGGATCATGACAGATTTAGTATCGCGGGTAAATATCAACTTAAAATCCAAAAAATTCTTCAATTTGAAGACTTACCAATTAAGTTGAAGTCTTGAAAACAGGCTTCGGGCAACGTTTGGTTCTGCCAATAGTCCCTTTCTGTTCGAATTGATGACTGAATGTGACTCTGTCGAGAGGACCTTGGGAGAGCTACATACACTGATTACTACGACCAGCGCATACGCACACATCACATGCGAACAAATTTCAAATCCACGAACGGATAAGATGTTTGAGTGCGCATGCGCTGGCCGTCAATTCAGTGCAGCTCTCCCAAGGTCCTCTCGACCGAGTCACATTCAGTCATCAATTCGAACAGAAAGGGACTATTAGCAGAACCAAACGTTGCTCGAAGCCTGTTTTCAAGACTTCGACTTAATTGGTAAGTCTTCAAATTGAAGAATTTTTTGGATTTTAAGTTGATATTTACCCGCGATACTAAATCTGTCATGATCCTGTAAGCTACAATGCGAAGCCCCATTTAGCTATGTGTATGGGGCTGCTGGTCGCAGTTAGCTACTCAGTATGCGTATGGGGCTGCACGCTGCTGGTCGCAGTTATAGTCATGCAATAATGGTTTCGTACAATACGTGTGCTACCTCGCCGACGTACGGCGGCGGCTCCGTACGGCGGCTCTGGTACCAAACCATTATTGCATGATTACTAAGACATGAGAGCACTTTGGGGCGAGTAAGTCTCACAGTGTTAGTTATATGAAAGGTACTTTAACCTGAAACACAAACTAAGACAAGGAAATTTAGGGAAACTTTTGAGGTAATACCAAAACTTTATATTATCTTTAATGTCAAAGTCACACATGACCAAACAACAACAACAAAAAAAAAGGTCTTTTCTAGGCAGACTCAAATGGTGACATGCATATACGGTACCATCTAATGCAGTTATCCATTCTATCATGCCACTGCCACAATCAACATGTTTCTAACAAAAAAATGTGAGGTGATAAGTGGTGATGAGGGTAACACCTCAAATTTTTCCTCAGTAGAAACACATTGAGATGCTGTGCTGTGCTGGTATGTTAGCCACATGAACACGCAATTGAATATACCATGACCCCCTCACTCACAAAATGCAATTATCAGTTAACCCCATTTATCATACCTTCTAGGCAATGTTATTTTCTTGTAAGTACAATGGTTATTTTTTTCACTCTATTCTCATTGTATTTGATACAATATATTTAAAATTGATAGTAAAGTTACGATTGATTGGGGGACTTCGAATTGACATTGCTATGGCAGATCGGAGTCCTAATGGTACATCGAGACTTCAGCTGCAAGCAGGCTAGGACAGCTGTGATAATAACCTATTTTTTCTTAAATTTTAGATGGCTTGATTTTTACAAAATGGTTTCCAATTCATTCTCTTCGTCTTTTCTCCCTTTTTTTTTTTTTTTTTGGTCTTGTCACAAATGTTCATCTATTTTGATTGTAAGTTTAAAAAAAAAAAAATTTCCTACTTTCATTCCTGATTACATATACACAATCGACTTCATGCGCCGGCTGCCTTGTGTATCCTATGCAGCGCTTTAATACTAAGTCAGAGAATATGCACATGTTGTGACACTGACAGTGTTGAAGACGTGCTAAGCATGGGGCTCACAGCGCTACATGCAGAGCCGAAGTCTCGCTACATCCCAAGACCCCATCATGGTCGGGTTGCAATGCATCCTATCATTATTCAATTGGAAGTCCCCCAATCAATAGACCTTATGCATATGACGTCACACGGTCTTACTAACTGAAGGGCGCCCTCCCTCAGAGGGCAAGCAATGCGTTGCTAGAGCGTGCTTTTACACGCGAGGCAATGGGCATTTACACACAACATCGGTGTTTCTTTTACTGTCTTTTCTATTGCATGTAATCTACAGCCCTAGATCGGGAAATTCAAGCTTGTATAGCAAAATCGACATTTGATGTATGCATTGCACTCACCAGGTTAATAATATATCCAACATTTTGGCACAATTTTCATGAAAAAAGATGCAACTACCAGCGGTCGTAACAGCTCATCAACCTACGAATCCGCTAGCCAATCACATGTGAGGTAGATTTCTACGTGTTTTTTACTAAAACACGTACCTCGCATGTGATTGGCTAATGAAATTCAAAATGGCGACATGCATTCAGCGAACGGCGATGTTGTGCTATGGATACAAATTTCTGCGATATAACCTAGGAATTCTGTAGTTACTGTGAGTATTTCGATTGCACAATGTGAGAAAATTACCCAAATATTGCTGCATAATGTGTCATGTCATGTCAAACTTGTTTGATGGTAAAAAAAACCTGCCACTAGCCTGGGGACTGGCGGCGAGTAGAGCGATCGCCGCTAGCGCGCATAGGAAAAGCACATAACTAGCTGCACGCCTCTGCGATGTCAAGGACTCGCTTGCCCTCTAAGATGGCGTCGCGAGAGGTTGTCAAGCGAGTGATGACGTCAATGCATAAGGTCTATTGTAAACTTTGCCACTGATTTTAAATTCGTCTTATAAAATAAAGACAATGAGAAAAGAGTTGAATTGATTGTAAGAAAATAAAGTTACCTAGTAGAAGTTAGAACTTAGTAGAGAAGCATAATGAAATACAGTTGAACCTCTCGTATCCGGACAAGTCGGGACCGGGGCTCATCCGGATAAGGGATTTGGCCGGATACGGGAGACTCAATGCTTTATACATACCTGATGTAGCCCATTGTAGTACCACATGTAGTAATGTGTATACTGCAACCTTTTCATTGTTACACTCAGTAACAGACCCCAGAATAGAGGTGTATGTTAATGTTGAAAATAATATGTAATTCATGTGTGTTTGTGTAGGAGTTCTCAAGGAGTTGGGAATCCCCCTTTCCTCCCGTAATTATAAAAAAAAAAAAAAAAAAAAAAAAAAAAAAAAAAAAAAAAAAATCATGGCGAGATTGCGTCCGTATAATAGAGTGGATCCGGATAAAGGGAGGCCGGATAAGAGAGGTTCAACTGTAGACCCTATTAAATGAGGTTATCATACTTCATCGCTTTGGGGGTGGTACGTATTGATATTCAATTCATTGCGTGTTGATGTGGCCACACACAACCATGTTCCCCAAAGTCTAAGACCCATACGCAATATCCAACTTCTCAGTGTGAATGGATATGTTTGTGACTGTATCCCGCGAATCGGGCCAGTCAAGAGCGCCGCACTGTGGCTAGCCCGACCAGACGCCCTGCTTCGCACGGCGTCTGGTCGTGTTTTATACAGCGACTGGGCTGTGTATTTAGTTCACCGTAGCATGTTCACTTGTTGGCAGTGTTGCAGATCAACTTGATCAATACCATACAGCAAATCCAGTTAATGGGACTACAATATCTCGCGTCATTGCGAGCCGTCTTTAGCTTTCGTGTTGCATGTTGTAAAATCTACGTCACCATGATATCAAAGTTTGCCAATATTTACTGATCGAAACTTTATACTTGATACAAAGTTACCTACCTGCTGAGCAATAACCCGTCTAATCATTAACGACATTTTCGGACAAATTCCACACGCTGTCTCCGCAAGCACCAGATAACACTGACGAACGTTGGCATTCATGAACGATAGAGTTCGCTCTATCATGCATCATTTGACGAAAGGGTCTACTCCACTGTGGTCTACTCTCGCGATTTTACACGTATTAATGATCTAGTACGCCATAGAGCCCACGGCGGCCATTTTAGGAAGCAAACCGCGAGTGTATAGTACGTGACCTAGAGGGGTGAATTCCGCTTCCTTTTTAATTTTCTCCTTTTTAAGTAAGCAAGCAGCGGTACAGCATTGGTTAAGACCTCAAAATTCCATTTAGAATCATCATTTATGCCTGAAAATTAAAAAAATGAAGAAATGCCATCATTTTCGAATCTGTATAGTCCCTGAAAGTTCGAGCTATAAACAGTGAAGCGGCCTCGATCCTCTCTCCATCCCTCCCTCTCAGTCTCTTTCTCTCTTTTGCTCCTGCTCTTTTGTCACACTTCTTTTTTTTTGGGGGGGGGGGCGGGGGTGTTCCCCTAGAATTTTTCCGGGGATGGTTCCCTTGGTTTTCAAATTATGCATTCCTATTTTTCTTTTCTTTTCTTTTTTTCTTTTTACACTTTATTGATAGCGGTTGTATCTGCAATGCCGACATGTTCAAAAGTATACCTAATTTTTATTGAAAATTCTCAAATATTGCACTAAAGGTGTGCATCACATCGTTCAATTTTAGTTCTGAAAAATTGTAGGCTCCGTCCCCGGCCCCTTCGATCCATCTCTCATAAACTTACACTTGAAGACGGGTATAGGACTATTATTACATAGCCATTTTTCCTACATTTCATTTTTTTTAAAATAAAAAATTGCAGATATTCCACCAAAGTGTGCAAAAAATCGTCAAGTCGCTGAGAATCCAAAAGCTCCCTTATGTGGGAGGGAGACATCATGAGTCCCCCCCCCCCCCCCGGCCCCAGCCCCTTGACTGTCGACCTCCAAAACAGAGTGCACCGTAAAGACAACGTGGATCAAGAGGTGCACGCGACAGACCCACGATTCAGCCAATCACGCAATGTCCCAGAATATTTTTTGTTTGATTGTAAACATTTTAAACATCATTCCGTCTATAAAGTGGGCGCTGAGATTGTTAATATCTACATGAAAAATCCAAGAGATACGACAGGATGGAGAGGGCTGTGGGTTAGACAAGTCCTCAGATCAGACCTGGCTGGTATAAGGTATTAAAATTTGCGGCCAAGAGAGACGATCTGAAATATTGCGGCTAAGAAAGGAGATTATACCCACCCCCCCCCCCCCCATCCACACACACACACACACACACACACACATACACACACACACACACACACACTATGGCCACTTTTCTCTGGAATCAAGGGCAAGAATAAATAATCAACAGTGTAAGTAGTAATAGTTAACAAGAGACGTTTTTTATACAGGCGGGGATCAGCGATGTGAAAATGTAAGGTGACGGCGACAAAATCACGATATTATATAAGATAATGATAATACACTGTAAGAAGAAGAATGTTGATAATTATACACTTTTATTTCATTTCATTTCATTTTATTTTATTTTATTCTATTTACTTCAGGACGGCATGAAATTTAATGATCAACCAAAAGGGCTGTTCTGCCCAAATTCGCGCATCATATATGTATATCAAACATATAACTAATATTATACATACACTAAAAATAATACCCTTCATCCTTTTGGTCCATGTTAATTCAAGTTCAAATTCAAATTCAAATTTTACTTTCATTTTTTTCAACAGAATGTACAAAAAATAAATGAAATTTGACAAGCGTGTCGTTGAAAATATAGGGCCTACACAGCGACCCAAGAATAACAATGTTTATGCTTATAATATAATTATGATCAGTACAAAAAAGAAACACAAAATTCATAAATATTAAAAGTGCCAACTAGAACACAATGAAAAGCTCACAAAGCGTATCTTAGAGGTCTGCATTACCCGATCCGCGGTATACCCCCACCAAAAAAAAAAAAAAAGAGAAGAAAATAAATAAATGAATACAAAATAAAGATAACCCCAAAGGAAGAAACAAGTGTTCTGCAGCTTTTCTGTAAATGACTGTATAAATGATAATTTTATTGACAATAACACAATGATTTCTATTAGTTGTTCTAGGGAAAATCATTGTATATTACTCTTCATTGTTAACCAGGAGAAGAATTGAGAGAAAGAGAGAGAGAGGGGGGGGGGGGGAGATAAAGAAATAGAAGGGGGGCTCTGAAGCTGTGCGCAATCTCACCCAAATCAAACACCATGTTTCATTAAAGGACAAGTTCACCTTCATTAAGGATTGAGAGAATGCAGCAATATTAGTAGAACACATCGGTGAAAGTTTGAGAAAAATTGGACAATCGATGCAAAAGTTATGAATTTTTAAATCTTTTGTGTTGGAACCGCTGGATGAGAAGACTACTAAGGCTCGTGATGTCATATGAGTACAACTGTATAAAGAAAATGTAAAGAAAATTCAACATATTTTCACTTTTTATCGCATAATGAAAGAGCACTTGACTTGCCTCTTTCCAAAGGCAATGGGAATAATATTACCCATAACATATGTCAGTAACGAGTCAAGGGAATGTGTACTTTTTTCAAAAAAATGAAATTTTGTGAAATTCTCTTTATATTTTCCTTATATTGTTGTACGCATGTGACATCATGCACTACAGTAGTCTTTTCATCCAGCGGTGACTGCACAAAAACTTCAAAAATTCATAACTTTTGAACGGATTGTTCGATTTTCCTCAAACTTTCAATGATGTGTTCTCCTATATTCTCTCAATCCTTATGTTAATGAAGGTGAACTTGTCCTTTAAGTCATTTAATACATGTAGCTCGAATTTTGAGGGACTACAAATTAGATATAAAGGGACTTTCTTCATTTATATTTCGTTTTTGAAGGGAATAATACTTCTAAATGTCGTAATGAGGTCCGAAGTACTTCTTTTACCCTGTATGTCTCCATAAAAAGGAGAAAATGAAAGGAAGGCAGACCTCTCCATAGAGGGTCAAGTAAAAATACGCCCTCCATCCACAGAACTGTGCCTCCATCGCTCGCTTAGCTTCCTGAAATGGCCCTGGAACCTGCCCATGAGCGTACTACGCAAAATCGCGAGAGTAGACCACTGAGATCAGTGGAGTAGACCCTCTTCGCGCACTGCATTCTCGCGATCGCCTCTGTAAATAGCTGTGTATACTCGACTCTTTGTTGCCAGTGCGTAATGTATGCAGGACGATGGCCGGTTCTGTTTCTGGTTATGGTTCTGTGTTTTTGGTACGGTAACGTACTGCAAAGTAGGCAAAAGCTCCGCAAACGGGGTGGAAAAAGACGCAGGCCCAATTCCACTGAGCAAATTCTCACTTTAAAAGTGAGCTTTTGGATTATTTTACCTGAATTAGGGTCTACTATCAGTTTGTTTTTAATCTGCATTTTGAACAGTTGAACGTGTGTCGAGCTAATGTTACGTCGTTAGGCGGAGGGTGCATGTATGGCAGTACGTTGAACTTGAACTTCCAAGTGAAGATGGTATTCGGATTCGACATCGGACATGTTGGATATTCTTGCTGTAAACCATTTAATTACGGTAAGTTGCATAATCCTTCATAGATGATTTCACATGGTAATTTCAGTAGGCCCTAGATCTACCGTCAATAATGAAAACTTTGTTTCGGGGCGAATTGCGCAAGAAGCGAACAGTGTGTTTGTGTCCCGGTCGGTGAAAGCGCGATACGGCTGAACGAGCCGCTTCGCATCCAGGCATAGCCAGGCCAGGCACATAGCTTTTGCTGATCAGGGCCCTGTCTAACATGTCTGTTGTCTCATAATAGACACTTGCAATTAATTGCAATAGATCTATCCATAAATCAATCGTAAGTCTTCAAATACTGTATTGTGATCAGGTGATTGGCTGAAATCCAGTGGCATAACAGCCGGGGGGGGGGGGGGGGGGGGGGCAGAGTGCCCCCCCGAACTTGAAGGTTTTCAGCGGGAAAATTTACCAAATGTCAAACCACCGGGAAAAATGAAAGGAAAGGAAAAAATGAAAAAGGAAGGAGAGAGGGAAAGAAAGAAGAAGAAAAAGAAAGAAAGAAAAAATGAAAAGAAAAGGAAAGAGAAAAAATGAAAATTGAGTCTGCATGAGAGAAGAGGGAAAGGGAGAGAAGAGGCCGGGAGGAAAGGAAATAGGACGGGATGAAGGGGAAAGAAAAAAGAAGAAAAGGGATACATATAGCGAAAGAAAAAGTGAAAGGAAGGGAGGAAAAGTGAAGAAAAGAAATACTGAAAAGGGAAAGAGAGAGATTGAACTTCAAGGAAGAAAAGAAGGGGAAGAAAGGGAAAAAAGCAAGAGAGGGGAAAGAAAAAAGAATGCCAAAAAGAAGGGGAAGGAAGGGAGAAAGAAGAGAGAGGGAAAGAAGTAATGTTGAAAAGAAGGGGAAGAAAGAGAGAAAGAAGAGAGAGGGAAAGAAAAGGAAAAAAGAAGAAAGAAAAGGGAAACAAATGAGGGAGAAAAGGGAAGGAATCTAGGCGACAAACGGGTAAAAAGGATGGCAAGAATGAATGCCGGACAACGTGCATTTTCAATGAGAAGATGTCAAATTTTTCTCACCCTCCCCAGTTTATCACCAATCAATAATCCCCACACTTCTGCACATCACAAAAAGCAAATTATACATCATGCCCCACATTTTGCACGTGGGTAATTCCATGAAGGTGGGACAGTGTCCATGTAGCATCGTGATATTTGAAAAATACATTTCAACATAACTCAATATTAATTATGCTATACATTTATTGTTTGTAGGCTTTACATTTGCATTGAGGCCACACATTTTCTTGGAAACTTTGTGCCATTCAGACTCTATTTTGATGAAGTTATTAAACAATATGTAACGGTGTCCTGTAGCATCGTGACGTGTCCATGTAGCATCGTGATATTTTAAAATTTGGTCTTAAGAGACAAATTATGGTAATTAGCTTGACCAAAATTTGATGCAATATGCATATTTACTAGATTAGTCAGATAGCTACATATCTCAAATTTCCTGTATACGGTTTTAATTTTAAAAGAAAATTACAAAATGTATCACTATGCTACGCGGTGTCCTTTTTTGTTACATTTGGTGGACACCGCGTAGCATAGTGACATTTTTTGTTATTTTCTTGTAAAAGTAAGACTGTGGAAAGGAGAGTAAAGATATTTAGCTATCTGACTAATCGAGTAATTATGCATATTATATCAAATTTTGGTCAAGCTAATTACCATAATTTGTCTTTTAGGACCAGATTTTAACTATCACGATGCTACATGGACACGTCACGATGCTACAGGACACCGTTACATTTTTTTAAAATAACTTCATCAAAATTGAGTCTGAATGGCACAAAATTTCCAGGAAAATGTATGGTCTCAATACAAATGTAAATCCTATAAACAATATATGTATAGCATAATTAGTATTGAGTTATGCTAAAATGTAACACTTTGTGCCCCAACTTCATGGAATTACCCACATCACAATCGCATCTATTGCATGAAATACTACTCTGCTAAAAAAGTGAATTTGTTGTGTGTACTGTATTTCATTGACAGGAATGCATCGACTTCAGACTTGAAACCATTGATTGTAGACGCATCAACTGCTGACAGAGGTATCGTGTTCCAGTGCGTCACTACTCTATGGTTGGAGTTATGTTTCGTGATGTACAGCCGTGCATATTGCTTCTGGATCTTCAAGTTGTGACCACGAAGATATATTCTTTCATAATTATATGAGAAACATCATTTGGTAAGATTTTAAGGAATTGCATACTATTTTTCTGTGTGAAACATATGGTACGCAGATTTAGGGCCCTCAATCATACAAAATTAATAGACAAGGGTAGACCGAAAAATTTGTTATTTTGGTCGGGGATATACATGTATGTTCCGTTGAGACTACGTCTGACTTCACAGAATGAGAAACGTTATACATGTACGCTGTAAATCAGAAAATTTATAGTTCAGAACAGAGAAATTTTTTTGGTCTAGTGGTCTATATTGGTTAAGACGAGGGAAGAAATTGTGACCTGAGATGACGTAGATATAACGTTGGTTCACCTGATTCTCTCAGCTCCTTCGTGATTTGGGCTGAAACTTTCAGAAAAAAAAAATTATCACTGGATTTTAATAGAATAAAATGTATAAGCCTACCATTCAAAAGATACAGATGAAATAAACTTTCAGAAACCACATGCCTTTTTGTTAAACGAATATGAATCGCCCGCCAGCTGCGAACACAAGAGCTCAGTGGTGGCAAAATATTCATGATTTTCGTCATTTCCCATAGACATATTAAATGACCAGACCAGTCATCTTTGAAGAAAAAATGATCACTGGATTTTTTTTATTGTATGGAATAAAATGTATACCATTCAAAAGACAATGAAATAAACTTTCAGAAACGCATGCCTTTTTGGAAAATATCCACGCAGTGCGGAGATACGAATAAATCATTACAAAAATGTACCTGATTCTACTTGCATTTCCTGTGTTATAGCGAGTGTGTGAGTACACACACGACGCTAATGGCTGTGTGGAAATTGTCATTATGCCTTCATGATCTTTAGAATTTGTTCCCAAGGCATCTTGCATGCTCAGTGGGTACCTTAATGTTAGCGTACATTAGGCCTTAGAGGCTGCCTTAAAAGAGTGAAAATGACATGAATTGCCTTAACTAAGTGGTCAAGTCATGGGTAGGTTACTCTAATCTACGTGCTGCTCTCTCGATCGGGCGGACTTCCCATGTTCCTTCACACAGGGTCGACATTTATGAATTTTAAATATGAATGTGTTGATAGATGTGAGCTGATTAATTCATTGCTTCCATTTGTAATTGTTTTTATTGTCTGCTTTGTTTCGTCTTTTCCTTGTTACAGGATAATAATGCCCAAATCGTGTATTGCCTTCGGCTGCCGGAACCGTTTCACAAAGGGAAATGGAATAATCTTTCACAGGTAAGTTCCTTGAAATAGGTCTAGATACCTCACTGTCAGAATGTTGTACACAGTTCAGGTTGGCTGGCATTTTTTTTTATTTCAACCATGAGGCTGCTGAACATTGAGCACGATTGCTATTACAATTTGATTTCATAGTTCATACTTGCCTTCCGATCGCTACCAGTCCAGAGCATGGCAATTTTCCTTATTCACTCTCGGACCCAGAAATCACCTTTCACAGACTAGCAAGGAAAAAGCAGTCCATTTTTTGAAGGGAGGGGGAGAGGTGGTTCCTCAAGATATAAACCTATCATCATAGTCGCCTCAGATCAGGTGAACCATCATCAGTATAAAAAATGATAGCTTGAGAAATTATGCTAGTTTACTTATTTATATTTTTATTTTGAGAAAATAGAAAAATTCTGGGAAGAATAAGATTCTGTCATAATTATTAAATGGCCCTTGATTAACCCGTTGGAGACTAAGTACGAGTTAACTCGGGCTGGAGTCTGTGGGAAATGTGTGTTATAGCAGTATCAAATCGTCAACGGGTTAATATGACATGGGGCTAGACACGTGACACATGGAGGTGAGACCAATCGGTTCAAGAGCCCACAACCATTGTTCTTTTAAATAGCTTTTATAAGCACTTGAGACCATCTTCATGTATTGTTAGTAGTGCTGGAATAGATTAGAGTGTATTTGTATGAGATGTATAAAGATGAATAATTAATTTCTTTTGGTCTGGATTTCCCTTTTCAGGCTGCCTCTCAGCAAGCCAGCATTGCTGAAACAGTGGATGGTGAATATCAGCAGAGACAATTTGAAGCCTGGTAAATACCATCATTTGTGCAGTGAACATTTTGTGAAGGAGCATTATGTGACAGGTGAGAATTATATTGTAGTCTTTGTATGCCTTCAGGCATATTAACTTTAATAAAGAGCTTTTTCTGTAGAGCTGTAATGGCTTGCCTTTTTAAGTCAATTGAGGTCTAGTAGGTCTGGTCTATAAGCACTGGCATATTTAAAGTTTTGAAAAAAAAATAAGCAAATAATTTATGCAAGCCTGTTTTGTGGTTCAGATAATAAAGCAAGCTCAAAATTAGTTTAGGCTTATATCAAAAGACAATCAAAATGTTTTAAAGGCCCACCAACACCATAATTGCTGCAAAATAAAATTAAGATATCAGAAAAGCTATGTGAATGGGTGCCTTCAAATATCCCAACATATTGCAGTGATATGGCAGCACCCCTGCTTACATACATTGTTTGCTTCAAAAAAGACGAGCTATTTTAAAAGCAAACAGATTATTGTCATGATCAATCCACATACATTGTATTAGTGCTTAATCGATTAAGGGGATAATGTGTAAAAGGTATTTTGTAAACAAATTAACAGCCATGGAGCAATGTAGCCCTAGAAAATTGTAATTATTTGTGGTATACCCAAATTCCTAATGTGACTTAACTGGGGTATATGCCATCAAATATGGTTACAAATGAGGTTATACTTCAATGACAACATGTAGGGATTGTGATAGTGTACAATTGGCTTTGGTGAAACAAAGGTTTTGAGTTATTTGAGAAACAATTATTTAAAGCCCAAGTATAGTTTTGGTAAATTAGACAAATTTTTTCGTCAGTCATTCAGAAAGTATTCTAATGTCACCCCAGACATCAGAAGACAACATCAAACCCACTGAAAATTGTTAATAGGGACAAATTGTGACATTTATTGGAGCACATGTAGCGGTATGTACATTACCTATGGAAAATGTCGGGGTCCCCCCCCCCAACATTTTACATTTTGGGTAATTTTTCAAAAATGAAAGTTTTAGAGCATACAATTTTCAGGGCATTGAAAGATCATATAGGTTACCTAAAAACACAATTTCAGAGAATTTCATTTTTTACCATTTACCAACACTATACTGGGGCTTTAAATTACAAAATATTACTGGAACTTCTGATTGAATTTTTTTTTTTTTTTTTGCTCTCTATTCAATGAGTTTCATTTATATGCATAGGCTGCTTCACTAACTAAACTATTTAGAACATGCTTTAGAGCTAAAAAAAAAAAAAAAAAAAAAAAAAAAAAAAAAAAAAAAAAAATTTAGTGTCTAAGAACTTTAAAGATGTATGCTGCTTTATATACACTTACAGTACCTTTGGTTTGAGTCTATTGTATTTACCAGTAGTCTTTTTATTACGTAACACATCCCCCCCCCCCCCAACCCACCACCCAATCACCCCATACATGTAACCTTCCTTGTCTGTCTCTGACTCAAATACGGAATGTCCCTGGTTCATGTTCTTCAGAGCTGTTATATGCATCAGGTATCGAATTAGCTCCCTGTAGCAACACCATGTCATGATTTTCTGTACTATTTAGCTAACATACTGCAATAACGAGAAAACATGAAGAACACCTATATTTGACAGCAAGCTGAAAACGTATGACAGTGACAATATTGAATGTACAGTACAGTTATCTTTTCAAACCTAATGAAATCAATTCTGTAATGATGACACAACTGACCAGGGAGTGTCATGTGATTGATGTAGAAAATAATAATACACTATGCTATATCTTTAATTTCATTGCAGGGAAGCATCCAAGGGATGAGAAGGATGCTGGTATTTCTCATCAACATCTTCTACCCAGTGCTGTGCCAACTATCTGTCTGGGTCATCCACCCCATAAGCAAGCCAAAGCCCAGAAGCGACCTCCTCCAAAACAACGGTCTTCTGAAAGTAGTCCTCAGCCTCCCCCCAAAAAACGATATGTAATCTCAGTAGAACATGACTACTCATCTGTGTCACTGGATGACAAGTTCAAGATGACAAGGCAGCAGCTTCAGGATGCTAAGAATAAACTACGAGTCGTCAAACAGAAAGTGAAAAGAAAAGACAAAAGGATAAGCTCCCTCTTGACAGAAGTGAAAGAACAAAAGCTGATCAGTCAAGACCAACATGACTTCCTTCAATTAAACTTTGGAGAAAATGCCTATCACCTCTTTGAGAATGAACTAAAAGCAAACAAAACAGACAAACATGGTCACCGGTATTCCGAAGAGCTGAAAAAGTTTGCTGTGACCCTTCACTTTTATAGCTCTCAGGCGTACGATTTCCTGCGAAGTTGCCTCCACCTTCCCCATCCGGCCACCATTCGACAGTGGAGCTGTGGCATAAATTGTCAGCCTGGATTCCTTCAGGAGGTTTTTGGCCACTTGAAGGATATGGTAGCAAATGACCCAATGAAGGCACATTGTGTGCTTATGTTGGATGCGATGGCAATAAAGAAAGAGGTTGTTTTTGAACAGAAAACGTCGAGCTATGGTGGCTTTGTTGATTGTGGAAATTTTTTCGCAACAGACAGTGATAAACTTGCTACCGAAGCCCTAGTGTTCATGGTCGTTGGATTGACAAACAGTTGGAAATTTCCGGTCGCTTATTATTTGGTTGATCACTTACCTGGGACAGTGCAAGCAGAGATTATCAAACAACTCCTTTGCTCTCTGTCTGAAGCAGGCATGCATGTACATGGAGTAGTATGTGATGGATCATATGCAAATCAAGCAACTGCAACATCATTGGGGTGCACCATCACTGCAGAAGCAATAACCCCATATTTCAACCACCCACTGCATCCAGAGGAGAAGGTATATTTCATATTCGATGCTTGTCATCTAGTAAAACTAGTGAGGAATTGCTTAGCAACAATGGGTACCATCTACCATAACGGAGAGCCTATTTCATGGTCCTTCATTGAAAAACTTCACCAGGTGCAGCATAATGATAACCTCAATTTCTCAAACAAACTTAAGGCCAAGCACGTAGAGTGGCAGAAACACAAAATGAATGTAAATGTTGCTGTTCAAGCGTTAAGTTCGTCAGTAGGTGACGCGATCGACTTTTTGCGAGAAGACCTACATTTGCCACAATTTGAAGGAAGCCAAAAGACGACAGAGTTCATCCGTATCATTGACAAATTATTTGACTTTCTGAATTCCAAGTCATGTAAGGCGAAAGGCTACAAGAAACCAATGAATTTATCCAATCTGACAGCCACAAGTAATTGGCTGATGGAGACTGTAACCTACTTGTCCGAGTTGAGTGATAAGTTCGGAAATCCTCTCACAAAGGGCAGAAGGAAGACTGCTTGGCTTGGTTTCATGACCACGATTGAGTCTGTGGTACAAGTGTGTCGTGATCTACTGACTGCTCCTCATCCATTTGCGTATGTCTGTACCTACAAGATGTCACAGGATCATCTTGAGATGTTCTTCAGTCACGTCCGTCGCACTGGTGGATGGAACAACAACCCGAATGCACTTCAATTTAAGTGGGCACTGCGTGCCATTCTTCAAAAGAACAGTATCGCTCCATCAAAAAATGCGAACGTCACCGTAGAGGAACCATCAAACAGGTTGTTTGTGCAGTGAAACCCCGTTATAATGAGGTCCGTGGGACTGGCGATATTACCTCGTTATAATTGGTACCTCGTTATAACCGTACGCGTCAAAAACAAGGAAAAACATAAGCACGACAACATATACCCGTCAATGAAATTCAAGAACATCCTTTGCATTTTTATTGCACAATTATGGATCATTATTATTGAGAGAATAAAGGGAATATATTTGTGAATTAGACGAAATAGTAGGGGTTGAAATGACTTAATTCTTTATTTTTCTTCCAAAAGTCTCTTCGCATAATACCGGTAGTTGCACATTATGTTCTTGAGAAGTAGTATAGGCGTACAAATGTATATTATATTTGTGATTCTTTCTACACCTATCTCTTCCTCTTGTGTGGAATCATTCTGAAAGAATATTTTTTTGTGAATGAAACACAGTGTAAAATGACAATGAACAAAATCAGATTGTATAAAATGCGTTTGTTAAGTTTTTCTAAACACCAGCGCAAATAAAGTAACATACATCTGTTGTTTACCGTAACTTGGTATTTTTACGCTGTTGGTGCCCAGTGGGAATGCGATGATTTCATGAATCATTTCGGCTGTAATCTTATGCGATGTAGTTGTATGATCGTTGCACCCGAAGAGATTAAAAATGCGTTCTTTATTTTCTTCCGGAAATCTCTCCGCGTTTTGTACATCCATTCTTGAAAAATATGTGACAGGATTGAATTTGGAAGGTTGTGATCCTTTTTTTTTTTTTTATGCAAATCTGTACCTCGTAGACCATTCTAAAATAAAGACAAATCTTCATTATGAAATGCAGTGTTATAATTGTGATAATGATCAAACCCAGATCTATTCAAACTGTTCAACGCGTTTGTTTCTTTTTTCTGACCACCGATTAAGTAGCTTAACATGTGTTATTCAACTATTCTTACGCTGCTGTCAACCAGCGAGATCGCGATGATTTCAGAGTAGCATACATACGTCGTTTACCGTAACTTGCGAGGTATTTTATGCTGTTGGTGCCCAGCGGAAATGCGATGATTTCATGAATCATTTCGGCTGTAATCTTATACAATGTATGATCGTTGCATCCGAAGGGATTGAATATGTGTTATTTTCTTCCGAAAATCTCTTCACGTTTTGTACATCCATTCTTGAAAAATATGCGACAGGATTGAGTTTGGAAGGTTGTGATCCTTTTTTCCACAAATCTGTACCTCGCAGACCATTCTGAAAGAAAGAAAAATCTTCATTGTGAAATGCGGTGTTAAAATTGTGATAATGAACAAACCCATATCTATTCAAATTGTTTTATGCATTTGTTTCTTTTTCTGAACACCGATTAAGTAGCTTAACATGCGTTATTCAACAATTTTTACGCTACTGTCACCCGGCGAGATTGCGATTTCATTAATTTTTTCGGCTATAATCATACACACTCATATTTGCTAACCAGCAGAAGAACTGGAAGTCGGAACTAAAAATGGAAAGGATAAAGGTTATGATGATGAGTTGCACACACATTCCAATTTTCCATTTTTTGGCCACGAGTGTCGCTACATGAAAAGTTTTTGAATGCGTTATCTTTTTTTTTTTTTCTCATTGCGCTGTGATCTGACCTAATATCACGCACGCGTATCACGCGAAAAAGAAAATCGAATTTTTATGTTCAATAATTTAGTAGGAACATTGGAAGGTATTCCTGTGTCTTATCGCATGGTTTCGAAGAAAACATGGAAGGAACGGTTCTCTGCAAAACAGGAAAAAGACATGGATTGCGTGAATTTGGTTTTCAATGTTTCGTTTGTTGCGTGTTTGAAAGCAGCAAATCAAGAAATGGAACCTCGTTGTATCTGATCAAATTGCTTATGTTTTTCTTTATCATGATACACCGAAATTTTCCTCTCGTTATAAACCGGTTCATTCTAGCATAGGTTTACACGCAAAGGAAAATGGGACCGACGCGATCACCTCGTTGTAAGCGGTTCCTCGTTAAAACCAAACTCGTTATAACAGGGTTTCACTGTACCACAGCAGTCAGCTGCACTTCGTCATAATAACCCAGACATGCAGAAGTTTGCAAAGCTTCTTGACAATCCTTCTGAGTTTCATGATCACATTTGCCATTATGTAGCTGGATATGTTAGCAGGCATGTCAGGGATGATTGCAAATGCTCTCAGTGTTGTATGGCTCTGCACAAAAACTCATCTACATCAGATGCCATCCCAGATCATCCCTACTCTGCTGATGGTTCTGTTGGAGCATTCACTGGGCGCAAGGATCGAGGTGAACTGGTCAAACCAGCAGATGATGTGTACAAAATCGTGAAAACGACTGACAGAATCTTCAGGTACAATATTTGACTAACTTTGTTGTTTATGTTTTTTGGTTAGTTTCATTTTACAGTTCACCTTACCTAGCCGGGGGGGGGACGGGGGGGGGGGGGGGGGCGGGCTACTTCCACGACCAATTTGCCCACACTGGCAACACAACATTTTTTGACCGTGCTGATCGCTGACTTTTTACTTTGTATCATCCATCGTCCATACACAATTTCAGAATTCTTTTGCACCATTTCTGTCCCAAATTCAATTCCGTTTGCTTTATATGGTAGCACTACATGTATGATGTAGGTGGGGGATTAAAAACTTCTATACAGAATTTGAAACTCCTTGATTTTTGGTTTCATCTGCTAGAGCTACATGAGGTGTAGTACATGTACACTAAACTTTATTTTAAATTTTGTGTGTGGTATTTTCTTTAATTTATGCAAAATTTATATTTCAAAAAAATCACAAAATTTAAAATTGCGTGAATTTTGATGGTGAATATCATAACATCACATCATTGATGTGCTGGTTAAAAATCAGAATGGTATTTCTTGACCTAAAAGCTATCCAAATTTTAACTATCAGGAACAATGAGTCTAAAACAAATTTCTTTATCTCTAGCAGGTAGATCTGCTACATTAAATTATTACATAACTTTTCCTCTGAGGATTGTTTCCCCTGTTCTCTTCCTCTTAGATTCTACCTGTTCATATTTGTATTTATTTTATTTGTAGTTATCAAATTTGAATTTGTAGTTATCAAATTTGAATATTTCATTGATTTGAGAGAAAATTATATTGCCAGTATTTCATTTATTTTTGCAGAAATTAAATGTTAGGTTTTCTGTTGCAGGGCATAGAAGAAATATAAATATCCTGTCTGGGAGCATAAACTCTGTTACTTAAAATTTTCTGTGTGCGGAAGTGTGCATTGCGAGTGCCTTAGCGCTCACACTTGATGGGTGGGGTCCAGAGGCGAAGTCCTGGCAGGGGTCTAAGGGGAATTATTATTTTTTTAGATTATTATTTTCAGATTTTTTTAGGAGACTTAATTTGTTTTCTGGGAACGACGTACCCGTTGATTTCTAGGCCCTGTTATGTCGTTTATAAGCAATATTTCATGTGTCCTTTTTGCTTCTCTTTCATACTATGCAGGAAGGCCTTGGTAAGCCATGGACCTTTGAAAACATCAAAAAAAAAAAATTATTCATGAGGTCCAAGGAGAGGTTATGTCTTCAGTTAGAGACCAGGTGTTTATGGACCTTGCAGATCATTTCTTTGAGCAGAACCTGGAAAGTGAAGACGATCACGGAAATCAACTGGTCAAGAAAATTTCTGGACTTTTCATCAAAACTCTCCTGTATCACCATGGTTGGATTTTCACTGACCGCTTTGTAAAGCACAACGAAGCCTCTTCACGACACTTGCTCACCAAGAAAGTGCTGTTTCTGGGTGAATAGGCTAATGTGGCGATGGCATAAAAAGCTGACTTGGGACTACCAACTTATTTAGTATCCAACCCAAAAAATCTTTATGAAGCTTCATTAAACCATGCATTCACATAAACTTTCTTTTGCTGTTAACAACACTTTCTTGGTAAGCAAGTGTCGTGAAAAGGTTGTTTAACCCTAATATAATCAGGCTATTTCTTATTTCTGGGGGAGGGGGGCATTATGGCCCCCTATAGATCTTGACTGCAGATCACGGAATCGTTGCGAAAACTTGCATGCTCATAGAGCTTTACTACAAGTTTGTATTGTTATGTCTTTGAAAAATACTTTTTTTCTATTTTTAAATCATTATGCATATTTATTCATAAAATCATTTTCTTTGTGTATAACTCACATATAGCTCGCAGAATGTTGTATGGTGAAAATAATTTGTTGGGACATTTCTAAAAATTATCTACCAAAAATTTGCCGTAACAGAATTGACTTCTTCTGTACTTTATCTTTTCGTGAATTTCTTAGGTATTCCTTTGTTTTTATACCCCCGCCAAACGAAGTTTGAAGGGGGTATATAGGAATCAGCGGACGGTCGGGCGGTCGGGTGGTCGGTCGGGCGGTCGGTCCGTTGCAAATCTTGCGTCGCGAACTACTTCCTCAGTTTTCAACCGATTCCCATAAAACTTGGCACAGATGTGTGCCTTGGGTTGTAGATGTGCAAGACGTATTTTTTGACAGTACCCAAAAGTACGTTGCCATGGTAACTGCATATTATGGGCAAAAATGGGTACAAATCTTGCGTCGCAAACTCCTCCCACAGTTTTTGATCAATTTTTATGAAATTAGGTACAGATGTTCCTCTGAATATGTTAATGTGCAAGACACATATTTCCGCAGTGGCAAAAAGTGCGTTGCCATGGTAACGGCATGTTATTGGTAAAATATAGGGCAAAATGCTTCATGACAAAACTGCTTCATCAGTGTTCTTCCAATTCTCATGGAATTCATATTGAATGTTTGTCTTAGGATATAGGTCAGCATGACACATTTCTTGACAGTGACAAAAAGTATGTTGCCATGGTAACAGCTCACATATTATGAGCCAAAATGATGGAAAATTTTGTGTTGCAAACTACTTCCTCAGTTTTTGCCCAATTTCCATGAAACTTGGTACAGATGTGTGCCTTTGGTTGTAGATGTGCAAGACGCATTTTTCGACAGTACCCAAAAGTACGTTGCCATGGTAACGGCATATTAATGGCAGAAGATCAAGGAAAGATCTTGCGGATTTAACTACTTCCTCAGTTTTTTGACCAAAGCTTATGAAATGTTGTTTTGACCAAAGGTTATGAAATGTTGTTTGGCGGGGGTATAACCAGTCGCTGTAGCAACATTTCTAGTTTTACCTGTTATTTTTCTTTTTTTCAATGAAATTTATTGAGGACATTTTTGCAATCAGAAACAGCATAAAATTAGTTCAGTAAAAGTTAAAATAATCACAAAGTTATGAATTGTGGTTGAAAACACGATTTGTATTGAAATTGTACATGAAACCACGACTTTGAGCGATCTTTGGTGTGACATGCAAGTACAAAATGTTGCATACATGTAACTTCAGAACCACATGCCAGAGGTCACAAATATGGTCTCAAAAGATGCGGGAGACTTGAAAGTAAATAGTGAGTGACACGGTCAAAAACTTTCGTGCAGCGGAATGGTTGCAAAATTTGTTTAGGGGGAGCTATTAATATCTGAGGGACTTGGACTAATTTTGATTGTTTTGCATAAAGTTATTGTCATGTATGCCTAGATGTGTTAATTTCATATGATTGCATGATTAATTGCGATCTGGTCTACAAAAACTCCATAAGTATTATTGTCCACTGGCATAGGAATTCCATAGTTCAATAGTGCAAAAAGTAAAAGTGTTGATTGTACTGTACTAATGTTTGAATTTAAATGTTGACAAAAAGAATAGCATCCATGATATGAAAGTACATTGAATATCATATCACACAAGTACATTGTGTATGCTTCTGCTCTAGCATTTTCTCATTCTGTCTGGAAGGCAGATTATCTCTGGAAGTGGTGCAATTTATGTGAAATGAATTTTTTTTTTGATATTATATTATGGTTGTGTCAAACCAGACTCGACATCGCACATGACACAACAAAAAGACAGGCAACACAGCAGGTTTTCGAGTTGCACTTTTCTGATTGGATAATAGAGTGCGCAAAAACCTTTTGACTTTTGAGCATGTCATTTCATGTTGAATGTTGTGTCGTGTCTGCTGTGACATGGCCCTCAGAATGTACTGTAAAACATGATATATTCGTGGCATGAAATTTTCGCGAATTGGAGCCGACAGCCTTTTTCGTGGCATGAAATTTTCGCGAATTGCTACTGGCATTCAATGCATGTAGTGTAGACAAAAGCTTTCGCGTGCATTTTAATTTCGCGAATTTTGGCGCTTGCGAAATTCGCGAAATTTGCATGCACGCGAAAATTTCTCGTTTTACAGTATGGGATGAAAATTAGAAGTAAAATGCATTGCATTGGTGTCATAATTGGGGGGGGGGGCGGACTGGGTCCCATAAAATTTAATCATGGTGCGTTATGTTCATTTCCAACCCCCTCCCCCCCCCCCCCAAAAGAAAAAAAAAAAAAAAATCAAATAAAAAATAAAAAATAAGAAGAAGAATTTGGCTGATTACACGACTGATGCTGATACTGATTGCAGTAGGACATCATTATAACCTTGATTTAAAAGAATAAGATGTGGTTTGGGTGGGGTTTCTTTCAGTGGGTTTAATTTTTTATTTTTTTTTGGTGATGTTTGGAGATGCGATAGAATACTTTCTGAAAGACTAATGAAAAATTTATCTGATCGACCAAAACTCTACTTGTTCTTTAAATAATTCTGTATTTTGTATTACAGATTTTCTAACAGCCATGCATGATGTATGTCGAATAATTTGAGAATTAATATCCCATGACAAGATTAAATGCATAGAATATATGCTAGTACATGTATTCATTTGTGTGATATGTTCAGGACTTTGTGTGAGAGAGAGAGAGAGTGTGTGTGTGTGTGTGTGTGTGTGTGTGTGTTTGTGTGTGCAGGCATATTCACTATGTCCCATTCAAATTATTGTATTCCTAATTAAGGTTGAGGTGGGGGACTTCAGTAAGTGTGTGTGTGTATTTGTGTTTGTTATGGAAGTGTATGTGTGTGTGTAGGTCTACTTGTGTTTGTTATGGATGTGTATGTGTGTGTGTGGATTTGTGATATGGATGTGTATGTGTGTGTATTTATGTTTGTTGGGTATGTGTTTGTGTGTGTGTGTGTGTGTGTGTACAAGTACTGTCAATATCCTTTGATCTCAAAATACACCAAAGTATTCACTCTGAAGCTACCTTTTTCAAGTAGCCTAGCTACTTCTGTAAAAGTATGGCCTTTTCCTCTGATTTCAGCGATTTTGTTACCCTTTTCACTATACGCGCGTACATTGCCCGTCCGTGAAAAACATCCCCTTTTACACGCATTGTTTATACAGGACTTGTAATGGCAGTGTCCCCAATTTCTTTTGCATGCACAATGGCGTCGAATAGCAAAGGAAATGTCAGACAAACAGATGATACACAGGATATTTCTGTATGTCAAATCAACAAACGGGCGACAAAGAGTTTTCTTGGTCATACAATATTTCACAACTTTTATTTATGTTGTTGCATCAACATTTGGCAGGAAAACAAAATGGAGGATGCATGGCCATACACACCTGCAAACCATCATAAGCACATGGATTTATCTAACTTAACTTTCACTCAGTATGAAGACATCAAAACAAGCATGCATGAAGAAGGATGTGCGATCACCAAAAACACAAGGCTATTTCTGGTACCGAGCAATGTACCGGTACCGTACATAGAAAGATTATTGGTACCTGTAACTAAAATCTCCTTAACCCTATTCTAACTGGGCTATTTGAGACCAAGTTTTTACTGGGGGGGTCAATTTGACCCCCCCTTCAGATCTCGGCCGCCGATCACGCGATCGCCGCAAAATTTTGCCTGAACATAGAGCCGGATGTCAACTACAAGATTACATGGTCATACAGTAGAAAAATGTTGATTTCATATTTTTTGATAAATTAATTATGCAAATTAATGCATGAAATCATATTTTCACCTATAACTCCATCAAAAAGACTGAAGGATTATTAAATTTTTGTGTCAGAGTTCCTCAAGACACATTAAAACAATTTTCTTGTAAAAAAATAGCGCAATCAAAATCATTTTCTTTTGTTTTTTATTGTTTTGTTAATTTCTTATGTACTTTTATTGTTTTTTCGATCTTTTGTTTTCTATTGTTTTTTTGCCAAAATTTGTTGGAGGCACTTTTTCAGGCTTATCTACATTAGAATTGATTTATTTCAATGGTCAAAAGTTGAAATAATCTAATTTATATCAATTAAACAAAAAAACACAGTTTGCATTGGATTTGCACACGAAATCATGAATTCGAGCGGTTTTTGGGTTGACATGCATATGCAAAACATTGCATAACTTCAGAACGGTGTACCCGGACGTCGCAAATTTGGTCTCAAAATATGCGGGAGACTTCAATGAAAAAAGTCATGAAACGACGCGGCAAAATCTTTGCGCGTTGCGGAATCGTGGCACGAAACGTCGAGGGGGGGGTCAATTTGACCCCCCCCCCAGTTAGAATAGGGTTAATCTTGATTGAGTCACCATGGCCTTCCTATTGGACTGAAACATCTTGTTATGCCTGAATGAGGCAGCTAACTTTACAGTTAGGTCAAGTTTGGATGATTTGAATGAATGCTGAATGCTGATGAAGAAGCCTGACAAGTTACAGGTAGTACATGCACAGGCACAGAAAGGGTTAAAGAAAGAAACTGAAAATTGAAGTTCACACTTTTTTAGGATATCATAGTGCCAGGGAAGACACAAATGCTGGCTGAGGTGAGCTCACAAATTCAAAGGGGCTAGCATATGCATAAAATTTTAAGCCAGTCAAATGTAGTCCAGTCTTCACCTGCTTGTGGAAACCTTCATTCAGAATTTAACCAACGGGGTAGTATTTTAAGCATCTGAGCATACATCTGAGCATACATACTAGTGACCACATCAGGTACAGCCCATTATTAAACAAATGATATACTTGAAGAAGAAATCCACCTCAAAAATTAATAAACTGCAAAAGAAAGAGAAAAATATTCCCTACATAATGATACAAAAATGACAAAATTCAGACAAGAAATAAGGAAGATTTTGAAATTTCACATTTTTTTGGAAAATATTTCTTGACCAGTCCTTATGAATATTCAAATAAGCGAGTTGATGATGTCATACCCTCACAATTTTTTAAATGTATGATATACATGAACTTTGAAAAAAAAAAAAAACGACCAACAAACATTTTAGTTCATACGAGTAAAAGCATGTCCCCACACCATGATATATCAGAGCTAACATTTCTTTGTTCTTTTTTGTTTTGGGTGGTTTGAAGACACCTTTTATATCTATACAGCTAAAATAAGAGATTTTTGTCATTTCAGCACATGAAATGAATAAGAAATTATAAGCACAGGACATCATCAACTTGCTGATTTGAATATTCATGAGGATTGGCAAAGAAATGTTTTCTGAAAAAATGTGAAACTTTAAAATGTCATGTCTTCCTTTTTTTTTATCCGATTTTTGTCATTTTTTTTAATGGTTCTGCAGGGAATATTTTTCTTTCTTCTGATTTTTTTTGTTTTTGATATCCTCTTAAAGTCATGTAACAATACTTCATCATCTTCATTTTCATGTACGATAGTACATAATATACAACAAAAATTTAGCATATTCAAAGCAAACATTACAATGTATTGAATATTCCCTTCTATCTCCACAGTACCAGTATGTAAAAAGAGAAGAATCATTACGTGTAAATGAAGTCATATCTATGACTGAATCTTTGTTTCTAGACTCAACTGTGAAAGTCCAACTCACTGGTAATACTTTCCATACACACCAATCCCAACTTTTATTTCACTTAATTTCAGTATTATACAACAAAAATATATATTCATGTACACCCTGTGTGTAGAAATCATAAAACTTGATTCTCACAACAGGGATAATAATGTTGTTTCATATTCAATTAGCAGCATCCATTCTTCTATCTTGAAATGACTGTTTCACTAAAGGGCTGAATAATGACTATCATGGCGGCAGACACATACAGGGAATGGTTCAATAAATATAACATATTTAAACTTACATGTCCAAAAAAGAAAAAAAAAATACAATTTACACATTAGGGGTAATAGCCCCTAGTAGGCATATAACACTCGGCATGACGTAAAAGTTGGACTGCCAAAGTTTCTGAAAACAAAATAGAGCACTCGCAATCGACACATGTATCCCCCGAACCCGTCCCATACCCCATCTGGATTATTTTTCAGGCCAGAATGTTGTATAAGACGGAACAAGGAAGGGCGCCACCACCAAAAACAACATAGCCATCTTCATTTCACTATAATGCACCTTCTTGCCAAATTTGAAGAAAATCTGATAAGAAATGTGGCTGATACAGCACACACAAGAAATGTGCACTAGCATCCAAGTCGGAACACTGAGGGCACCGTCACCAACAAACTGTTGTGTCCTTCATGTAGAATGACCACCCATACATCTCCTTAGCAAATCTGAATAAAATCCATTGAGCAACAATCAAGTTATTGCATAAATAAGCACTTCTGCAAATTTTGACATGATCAGGGTGACCTTTGACCCTGTAAAAGGTGAAACAGTGAGGGCAGCATTATCAATAGGTATAGGTGTATAGATTTGACTATGATACATTTACATAACAAATTTGAAAAAAAAAAATCGTTGAGAAACAAGGCTAGCATCGCACACACACAAGCAGACCCTGTTAAGTTTACCTTTTCATGTATAAAGACGGAACAAACGAGGGCGCCATCACCAAAAACAATAGGCTTCTTCGTCTTACCATAATACACCTTCATGCCAAATTTGAAGATGATCGAAGAAGAACTGCAGCCAGTAGAGCGCTCACAAGAAAATCTCTGCGGCGGACGCGGCAGAACGAGGCCAAATCCATAGTATCCTCTGAACTCTGTTCGGGGGATACAATAATGCTGCCAGAAAACTTTCATTTTCAGCATTGCAATAAAATCTTGCCAATGTCCTAACAGACTACCCATATTCCAATATTGTTTATCACATACACCAGCTTACATAAGCATACATGCCATCATAATTTGCCTTACAAAGCAATTATCCATGTATACATGTACGTACTGAGTGAAAGCATGCTCAGTTACTGATGCTAGACATATCCTAGAGCTGAGCATGGTAATTTGATTCCTTGACTCACTTTTACTCGATGGTATCCATTTCAAATCAAGCAGTTGGTGGCTGACTATTTCCACCAGTAAGAAAGAGGGGTCTTCATTTAAAACAAACATCCTGCTTTATTCACTCACATGAAAGAAAGCAAAGGAAAACTGTTTGTAAAATGCTCCACTTTCTTGAATGGTCAACATTTATTTCAGTTTGACCATATGAACACCTTTACCTTTGCGCTAGTTTTTTGTTGACTCATTTTCCATGGTGTGTTAAATTCGTGGCTTAAATTAGTCCATGGACTAAAATAAGTGCAGAATATTAAAGCAGAACTTACATGCACATGTTATTATGAGTTCATTACTGAACCTCTGTTGGCACACACAATATCTTACACATTTACGCCATTAAAATATGCATAATCCATACACTACATTTTCATCACCTTCATGATTTCAACTATTCTCTCTTGTGAGTTAAACACAAGCTCACAGCAATTTTTTACATACAGAGAGTTGCTTTGGATGTAAGTTTGATAAAAAAATATTTAAAAATGCAGAAAACAATGTCCAACCTTTGAGTTATCAAAAATGTTTAAGATCAGATGCTGCATTATGGATGCCTCTCATGAAATACATGAATTCAATTGAAATATTAAAAATCAAACACAGGATCTTGTTAAAAAAAAAAAAATGAGATCCTATCCCCCTAGGGATGCTACCTGCCAAGGGGTTCTCAAGAAGAAGATGAAAATGTAAAAAGTTTACACACGACGCACGACAGACGCTGGACGAAGAGCGATCGCAATAGCTCACTTGAGCCTTCGGCTCAGGCGAGCTAATTATAGAACAACATTATGTTCAATGAACATACATGCATTTCCAACATGAATTTGATTCCTAAGACCTAAGTAAGATAATACTTGGTTTGGTGCAAGGATGCCATGAATGTTGGTATGAAATAAATAGGCCATCTTCAATCAATCAATTTCTTCCCTCCCTCAATCTCCTTTTCGAGGCATACATCTGTATTTCTAGCAATGGAATTGTCATACAAGGAGTTCATTTCAACCACATGCATGTTACATAGTTATACTCAGCCAGTTCCATGAGGAGTGTATCAATACTGCAGAAACAGCCTCTTCATATCCCCGTTATCACCCCAAAAGTGGCAAAATGCAACAATAGCTCAGTGTCACAGACTTTGTATACGCTTTTCATCAAGGTAATCTGGATTCTTAATAACACAAATCAAATTATGTGGGAATACAGGTTATCAAACCCTTGGAGGTACATATGTGAATATTCAAATGTATGCTGTGAATGCACCAAGAACACAACCAAAAGTATCTATTTTTAAGAATCTTTTCATGATGCCATTCATGAAATTGCTCCACAGCATTGAATCATTTTTTAAATGTCTCCATTTTTTTTTTCATTACATCATGCACATCCATAAAGAGAACTTGAAGTACGAGGTATTAAGACTTTCAAAAATTTTCAAAGTTTCAAAGTGATTCTATCAACCACATCAAGGCAGAGTAAAACCATACACTTTAAATAATACTGAAGTGTCTGTAATTTAAACATCCAAGTTACAAGCAACAATTTAGAGAAACTGCGATCACCAACTGCAAATGATGACAGTGGTAGTAAACACAATTATCCAGGGTCTCATATCTTTTTGCAGTCTCTGCATTATGTGGGGAAAAGCAAGGGGTCCATTTCAATCAAAAGCTATGTGTAGCTGCAAGTAGGGAGTAACTACTGGAATATAACATGTAGGAGAGTCAAGCCATATTAATACTCTGTTTGTCTTTTACTTTCCTAATTGCAGTCCACTGTAGTGAAACAGGGCTAGGAACACATGGTGTACAATGGTAAATTTCAAATATCATCTCTCGGTGTCAGGATGTGCACACTATACAAGGAGTCATTTCATAAATTGTAATACTGTAATTTTCCAACAATCTCCAGAGATGTCTCACATAAGAAGGCTCCATCTTTCTGTGGAGCCTCTTTGACTAGATAGCTTGATGACAGGGTAGCACAGTCGTGAAACACCAATGAAACATTCAATAATGCAAACACACAAGTAACGTTTTTCACACCTTTTTTTTGTTGTATGCTGCAAATATCTCATCCATTCTTGAAACTTTTATTTTCATGAGTTGACAAGGAAGAGAAGGGAAGGGAATGCTCTCATTAAGGATGCTATCCATCTCACAGAGGATGTCAAGAAACCAGGAGGCACTCGTCTCTTCATTGATGTTGTCGCGTCTTCCAAGAACTGGACGAGTACCTCTTTCCCAATCTGATCCCAGAGACCACATCAAGAGTACTGGTCAACAAACTGCAAGAAAATAAGGAATCAAAATTCTAAGATGGATGTGAACAATTTTCAACATAGAATTGTTAAACAGAGAAACACCAAAACTCTCTCATTACAAGGTGATATTACAGGTCCTAACTCTTTATATTTCTTTTTTTTTTTTTTTTTTGTAAGCTGATACAGTGAGAAATCTGATAAAACATGGTAAATGTCATACTTTTTAGGTCCACATTACAACCAGATTCCCCTGCTTTGGAAGAATCAAAGCCGTGAGAGCGAGAATCTGTCACGAAAAGAAGTAACAACGTGGTTTACAATAGAAATTCTAACATATGAAACATGCACACAATGCTTATGCTGCAAGTAATGCTTTCATTCTCATTTCGATACATCCAAAGTAGTAGAAGGAGAAAGTAGAAGGAGAAAGTAGTATTTCAAAGTGATTTTGATTAAGATCGACTAACAGAGCATAAGAAATATTGTGCCACATGATAACATTCGAGTCATCCTTGCACGAGTCAATTACACTTGTGAGAAAGACTTTTGAGTTTATATATAATATCAACTGAGTTTCATTTAATGTCAGTCAAGGATTCCCTGGCCAACTGTATGATTTCTACAAGATGTTGAAAATGAGGTTGACTTCAGTTCATGTAAGTCACATTGATAACTTCAGTCAGTCAAAACTTGCTGTTGGTTGGATGCAGAGCAGTGAAGAAATCAAATTAGATAATGAAAACAGCTACTTTCACACAGATAATATACTAATTATCTAAAATGAAAAAAAAAAAAAGAAGAAGACACATATAGCAGTAATATGTTTCACGCTCAGGCAGATAAAATCTATCAGAAAGCAAAAATGTAAGCGATCAGCATGACAAAAGTGAATTGCCAATAGCTGTGGAGATGGTCTGCAAGTCAAATTGTGGGAGATTTGCGATGGGATGTTCGTGTGATTGTTTGGCAGCATCATACTGAAAAAAAAAAAAATACAACGTACATCATTCTAATTTGACTTGATCTTTCTGGGTTCTTTTTTTTTTTCAACCAGCAGCAGCACTTTTTTTTTTTTTTTTTTGTATAAAGTAGTACAAAGTGGATACTCAGCATAAAGAGGTCCTTGGGTCTGGAAGGATTGGTCATAATATCAGGTATCTTTTATGTCAGTTGGAAAAAAATGTTAACAAATTACAGATATTTGTTCCAATGATTCTAATGAAAATAGGTTGTTGTACCAAGAATTTTACCTAACAAGGTCGACATAAATGCATGTTTTCATGTTTGTGCAGTACATTGTGCCAACTCAGTCGAGACAGTAATACTGAAGCAGTTTGTAGACAAGAGAAGACATTGCTTTCTTCAACACCTAAAATAGTGGTACATCACATTGAAATGCCTTTGTTTGGATCAACACTTTGTACAGTCAAGAGGCATAAAAAAATTGTACCCATTATTGTATTCACCAGGAGATTGAAATTAATTATAAGCCATCCCCTCTGTTGATGCAGTTCTACTTTTCTCAGAATTACCCAGTGCCTGAAAAAATTAGGATTTCTATTAAAAATGCAGCAGCTGCATTCATTGGTTCTGTCAGGATCCCTGAACACATTATCAATGTCACACTGCCGACTCCCACAGATTCATAATCAAGTAAGTACATTTGCATGAATGCAAGTTGTGATGTCATTACGCTTGTTACAGAGCTGGTGTCACTATTACCTGGTACATCATTCAGATTGCATCAGACAGCCAACTTAGCATGCTGACTTTATGTTGCTGAACATACAGACATGCTGAACTTCTTTAGGTATGGTACCAAGCACAGAAGTGGATATTTGAAGAGATGATAGGCAACTATGCAGTGTTTCTATACAAAATTGGTATAACAGGAAATGATTAACACATTTAGTCATGTTCTCACTGAAAGATGAATGAAAGAGAACATGCTAATAATCTGGAATGGGAGGTATTTCAAGGGGGGAAAAAAAATCCCCCAAAATGGGAAAACACTCTAACCTTCAGCTACAAGGCAGAATTATATCTGTCCCCCCACCAGGATGCCTAGCTAGTCGGCGTCGAACTTGGGACCCCCTCCAGAATAATTGCCTGATATATCCGCATTGCTGAAGTCAAACCCTGGGTGCTGTGGAAGGGGTAGAAATCACATATTGTCCATTTGAAACACATAACCCACACTGTGTACCTCTAGATCTAGGTGTGATTCTGAATTCATTCAAGCCCCCCCCCCCCCCCCCCCATTCCTCACAAGGTAATTCATACAGCGTGTATGTTGTAAATAATTTGTGCCATATACATCCCAGTCTAAATTCTGGCGTGCTCTCTATTGATACTGGCATCTCCCAATTGTAACCCTGGCAAGCCAGAGATGAAGGTACATGCATAGCTTTTGGGCTCATATTCTACATTTTGTATCAACAACATACTAAAATTAACTTCATGGTTTCAAATTTTTACATGCATGCAAATTTGTCAACTTTAGAATATCCTCATCAACGATGACTTCTCCCATTCATTATGTATGCCTGAATGACAAACAATGAAAACAAATCTGCCTCTTTCTTCTCCAATGCTTATTAATCACGAAAACTTTCACTGGATTTTAGAGAAACAACAGGTTTTTCAACATGGGATACTATGCCGAGGCCCCTCTATTTGCAGAAATTGGTATGCATCATACTGTAAAAGTGGAAATTTTCGCGCATTTCGCGCAACCAGGAACTAGCGCGAAAATAAAAGCATGCAAATATTTTTGCACGCTATATGTTCCAGTCCTTACTGTCTTGATTCTGCGGAATTAAAAACATACGAAACTCTTCTTACCGGGCCGAGCGCGAAAAATTAGTCGCGCAAAAGTATCCCCTTTTACATTATGGCATAAACACTAGGTGTTACAAAAAACATTTCCCACTTTTGATCCTTAATAGTTCGAAAACTATACATTAGATAACACTGTCATTAATATGAGTAATAGCTGAATAGTGTAACAATTTAGTTGCAGGTGATTTGAATATGAGAGCCTGAATCGGTTTCATTAAATTCATGAATAATTTTAAAGTTAAGTTCCAGATTTTGGTCGAATTCGAACCCACTGTACAAAATTGAACTTTGCACAAGAACCAATGACGTGTATGTGAGTGTGTGTTTACAATGACCCTGAACAATAGACATGAATACCACGAATACAACCTTTTCAGAGCTCTACTGACTACGCTTCTGGACTCTTGCTCCAAGGCACATGAATGCTTTATTAATAATTCATGATGGATTGCCCTGGGCACTGCTAGTCTGAAGTCATGGCAAAGGGCAAAATGCATACACATGAAAAAATAAGCATACATTTTCATGTGCTTGCATAACTACATTTCAGGATGAATAAAGACTAGCTGTGATAGAGGAATTTCTAATGAATAATAGAGCATTCCAATCCCAGACATTGTTCAGGACCATTGTCAGGGTGTTAATCACACACTGCTATACACACCAATTGAACCCTGTGCAAAATCAAAATTTTGTACAGAGGGTTGAAAACAGAGCAAAATCTGAACACCAAACTTCAAAATAAATCTTGAATTTACTGAAACTGATTTACGCTATCATTTTTAAATTACCTCCAACAAAATTGTACACTATTCAGCTACTGCTCATATCACTGTCAATGTTATGTGATATATAGTTTTTGAACTATTAAGAATCAAAAGTGGGAAATGTTTTTTTTTGTAACACCTAGTACGAATGTGCATACATTCTGGAGAACCCACCTGATATTGGAACCTCTGCAACGTCAGTTTCTTCTCCATCCTGTCAAAGGTCATGGGGTCAGCCTCGTATTGACCTTTCAGCAGCGACTTCCAGCAGTTCTCAGCGTGCCGATGGGACTTCACCAGGACCAACCTCACCAACTTTCTGTCCTCTGCATTGGCCAATGAAAACCAAGATTGACAGAAGTTGACAGACAAGACAGATCTAGACAGACACGACACAACTGCACTGTTCACTACAGGAGAGTAAAGTGATCACAATAACAGCTGCCTTAGGATGCTCGCACTCCAATCTAAAATTTGATAAATACTTATAGGGCAATTTATTTGATCTCCACAAGTAGTCAACAGGGAATCCTTCATCTTCTCTGACTCACTGCATTCTGCCGATATTGCTTCATCACATGCAAATGAACTTCATTGTACACAGCCTTCTATGACTTGTATTCCCATTGCGTACAATACATATCCCCCACATCTCTTCTAGCCTTCTTATCATGGTACAAACGCAGATGTTATGGTTGGAATATTATGTTCTAGCAAATGTTCGGAGACCTTTGCCCTTGACCTTTGACCTTACAGTCCCCCCACCCCCACCCCCACCCCCCCCCCCACACACACACACACACACACACATACACACTTTATCTTTTGCACCAATGAGGTATTTTGCAGTGTGGCATTTTATATAGAAACATTCTGATGGACATACAGTTAGAGAAAGAGGAGACCCAAACACATTTACCTCCAGCCCCCTTTTGGGTGGAGGCATACAAATTGCTCATGTTTACAAAAGGGGGTGTAGGTTTCATTTACAAAATGAGGTTACATGGAACAAATGAGCATGACTTACCCAAACTCCACAGGCACTCATCTGGAATGACCTTATCATACAGAGTCCCCTGTTTTGAGACAAAAAAAAAAAAATAAAATGTGTAAGTTATGACATAACTTAACTAGAAATGTCGCTACGGCGACTGGTATGCCTCCGCCATAATACATCGTTCTTCTAATAGGTCTATAGTACAATGTCTTGACAGTGTGTGATGACAGTTTCACATAATTGGCAAAATATTAAAATTACAGATTTGTCACAAATGTGCTGAATGTTCACTTTCTTTGAACTAGGTTCATTTGGATGAGTGACTAAACTGTCAGAGTGCAGGTATTTGGGGATTTCAGGATTTTTACTTGGCTTTTGACCCTTTCATAAGTTTATGCATTTAGTAATCTTCAAGGTATGGGGAAAAAGTGTAATTTCACTACCGGTATTAAACGGTAAAATATTAGCATTTAAACCTGGCCTTTGACCCTTGACCTTTGACCTCAAATTTCAAAAGAGAATCACTGTTAGGTAGAACATGCATAAATATGTAATAAGTTTCATGATGATACCTTGAGTTACTTTCGAGATATGGAAGAAGTGAAGTTTAGCACTTTCACTTGACCTTTGACCTTTGACCTTTTGGCAAGAAACTTCCCACAGAATTAGAAAAAATCCTGCAGGCATTACATAAATATGAGCGAAGTAGTGACACTTTGACTGGTTGACCTTGACCTTTGACATCTGACTCATGACCCCTAACTTCCCTAGATAATCACTGCCTATATGCATATACAGTTGAACCTCTCATATCCGGACAAGTCGGGACCGGGGCTCATCCGGATAAGGGATTTGGCCGGATACGGGAGACTCAATGCTTTATACATGTACTATACATACACATGTACTGATGCAGCCCATGTAGTACCACATGTAGTAATGTGTATACTGCAACCTTTTCATTGTTACACTCTGTAACAGACCCCAAAATAGAGGTGTATGTTAATGTTGGAAGTAATATGTAATTCATGTGCGTTTGTGTAGGAGTTCTCAAGGAGCTGGGAATCCCCCTTTCCTCCCGTAATTATTAAAAAAAAAAATCACGGCGAGATTGCGTCCGTATAATAGAGAGATCCGGATAAAGGGAGGCCGGATAAGAGAGGTTCAACTGTATACTAAGTTCCACAAAGATATCTTGAACCATTTGCAAGATATGGAGAATAACGTTAAATTTCAACCTTTTGACTTGACCTTTGACCCTTGACCTTTGACCTCATGAGCCAAGAATCTCTCTGGAGAATCTTTATTTGGTAGTTCATATATAAACAAAGTTTCAAGAAAATACCTTCAGGCATTGCATGGATATGGGGGAAATAGTGAAATTTTGAGCATTTGACCTTTGACCTTGAGCATGTGCACCTAAAAGTTGATAGGCACAACTTCGCCCACTCATACATATGTAATGCGTTTTTTTAGTTACGCTGTCTACAAAAATGATTACGGACGGACAGACAACCCGAAAACATAATGCCTCCGGCACCACTTCATGGCGGAGGCATAAAAATAAAATAATAATAATAATTCTTATAGGGTCAGCAGTAAAACAGTATTAGCCATTTCATGGATACTTATCAGTAGCATCACCTACAGTAAGGACTATTGTAAGTATTTTGTGCAATGGACTTTTGTGTAAATTCTGCAGACATGAGAATGAGAATGTAATGAAAACCAAGCAAATAATTGGG
This sequence comes from Diadema setosum, assembly GCF_964275005.1. NCBI lineage: Eukaryota > Metazoa > Echinodermata > Echinoidea > Diadematoida > Diadematidae > Diadema > Diadema setosum. The sequence goes on from NC_092695.1 coordinate 11,466,060, forward strand.
GGAGAGAAAAGAACATGTACAGAAGTACCCTTATTCAGAAAATGAAACAATTAAAGTTAAAGAAGGTTGCCCAGCACAAAATACCAACTGAGCCACAATCTCTACTTTTACAGTATTGTAAAGAAGTTAAAAGCACCAGCTTCACTGCCAGCTAGAAAGAAAACAGGGTGGTATTCTGAACACCGTTTTATCTCTGTTGTAACTTGTGTTGTAACTTGTGTTGTAAGTCTGTGAGTTACAACACCGCTAAAACAGTTGTAAATCGGTATTCTGAAAACTGTTTTAACGGTGTTGTAAGTCATGAAAACCACGCCCATCGCAACAATAATATCCAATAGGAAATAATGTTAGAAGTAGCATCTAAGACATTTCAACCAATAAGATTGCTCCCTTAGGCAAATGCGCCTTGCTTAACTTTGCGCGTTTTAACAAGCGCTCATTCTCTGGCGTGCGCACAAATAGGACAATGGCATGCGCAGGTAAAGAGAGCCAGAGAATAAATAAAGTAACAACAGAAGCTTGATCATACCTATGCTTTCTTACAGATTTTGGCGTATAGTTCGTGCAGTATGGGGATTCAAAAAGCTATCTCAAACTGAGTCATTTTATTTAAAATTTTTTTAGAAATTAATAAGATATTTGTCGTTTATGAGAGGAATCCAAATTTCATGGTTTATGGGGAACTAGACGCTTAATAAATAGGTCCTTGCAATACCATGTTATTATCATTTATAATAATAATAATTATTATTATTATTTGCACATGATTGTCCATTAGAGGGATGGGAAATGTCACGCTTATTGTGTTTTGTTAACTATTATTGTTTGTTAACGGCACTCACGGCATTCAGAAGATTAGATCTAATTGAGTTCCTGATATTTGGGAAAAATTAATATCCAATGTCTGCTTTTTGAAACTTCTCCGAGAACAAGCACTTAAGAAATATCTTTTGAAACACATAAAAGTACTCAAAATGAATTCTTATTGGTGAAGACAGTAAAATCATAAAAGTTTAATAGTTTGAAAGATGAATAATCATAAACGGTACCATAAATGGAGTTAAATGACTTTTACTTATTTTAACAATTAAGTATAATTCAGAGGAAACTTTTTATAAAGAAAGTCTCTGGCTTGGTATAGACTAGGAAGTTTTGTATTTGTGAGTTTGTGTTTTAGTGCTTTAAGCAAACTGCCGGCGGTGCCGGTAACCTTTCTGTTCATGTGTTTGTGTTTTTACCTATGTGCATAATATGCTACGCGTATTACTGTTACCAAATTTTGTATTGTGGAATGAGTTTACATTTTGTCAAACTGCTTTATCTTTTGCCATTCTGTACATGCATTTTTTTTTTATATTTTGTATTTTTTTATATTTTGAACTCGCATACCACAATACTGAGTTAATAACTTATCTCACTATATACAAACAGAAGTTGAAATGAAAGTTCCAACGGAGTTAAAACACCTTCCACCCTGTTTTATCTCAGAAGCATAAATTTGCACGGAGCATGACTTACAACAGAAGATAAAACAGTTTTCAGAATACCGTGTAATCTAATGGGTGTTCAGGTTTGCGCCCTCTTGTACGCGCGTGCGCATACCCTAAGACAATGGTATGCGCAGGCAAAGAGAGCGCAAGATAAAACACAAGTTACAACACAAGTTACAACAGAGATAAAACGGTGTTCAGAATACCGATTTGCTACAACAGACTTACAACAGAGATAAAACGGTCTCAGAATACCACCCCAGGCTGTTGTAAAAAAGATGGCCAGCTTTTAGTGCCACCGAAGACAGCCTTAAATGGGGAAGTACTGAGTAAAGAGAAACTCCCATTGCTGACTGTGGCTAAGCATCAATCACTCCCCTCTCTACACTTAAAATAAATCTGTGCTTTCTGACAGAAATTACTGGAAACAGTAGAAGAACTGAATGTACTAGACATTGCAAACTAGTAATTCATTGAGCTTACTTGGTATCTTATTGTAAACATTATCTCAAATTTGGAAATGCCATTTGTCATTCTCCCGTATATAAAAAAATTAACTCAGATTATATGTTAAATTTGTGTAATCCTGATTACAGTGCTGCTGTATTTGTTATCACTCTGCCTTTAACACAATAATTGCACATGGTATTTCCTCCTTCTACTTGTTTGCCAAGAAATCAATCAAACCATGAGTTAACTTACTTGAATGTTGATATTGGCAACAGAGACAGAGAGGCTGGTGATCCCAAAGTTGGCCTTGACTGCTTTTGACCTTGTGCCCTCAGGTACATTGATCTCAACCACCACTTCATCCACAGTTTGGTACCACAAGCCCCATGGTGTTAGGCAGGGGACAACCCCGCTCTTCTCGTCAAAGTTTGACATTGATTCTCCCAGGAATGTCTAGGGTGGCTGGAACCTATGAGGAGATTTACATGTGAAAAAAAAAATGAATAGATACATTGTTAAAATTAAATTAAGTGATCAAAGTAAAAACCTACTTTCTTGTTCCCCTCATGTTCATGATGTGCACACATATTCTTGTGGACTTATCATTCAAGGGATGGTACAGTTTTGCTTGAAATGGGGCTTCAGGTTTCCAACATTTTTTTTATGATGATGTTCTAGAGATAATGAGGAACCTGTTATGAAATAAGAAAGAGCATACGATTCTAAAATTAATTCAAAGTTTATTTGATGAAAATTGATTTTGAAATGGCTGAGATATCCCACACAAAGTGATCCTCATAAAAGGTAGGTCACTTTTGTTTTACTTTGCTTTTGGATATCTCAGCCATTTCAAAACAGATTTTCATCATACGTTTGAATTCCTCTTAGAATTGTATGCTCTTTAACAGTTCATAAAGTGGTTTCTAAGTTATATCTCACAAAAAGTTAAAAGCTGAATCCTCACCTCAACCAATACCATACCATCCCTTTAAATCTGTCCCTTGAAATACAAATACATCACCACACACATCTGGCAAAACATGAAGTATCATTCTTGGAAACACATGGATGATTCTGTTGCATCACTATAAACACATTATCATGAATGTGGGGGGGGGGGGGGAAAGATTGACAGTTCTGAAAGGAGAAAGGGTCTTCTCAGTTCTTTATGGAAAACATGGAAACTTGTGTTTAAGATGTTTACAAATATTTACAGTGTTTCAATACCAAAGATGGAAAGAGATGCTAGATGGCTTGGTGTTTTCTTTTTTAGTTTGTTTTGTTTTGTTTGTTTATTTGTGTTTTGATTGTTTGCTTGTTTTAACTTGCATAAAGACATATTAAACCTAGATCTATTTAATACTAGATCGAGTAGAATCTAGACCTAGGTGATCTACGTTAAATTACAAACATAAAGCAGCAGTCTGTGTAGCCCGACCAGACGCTGTGCGAAGCACAACGTCTCCCATCGCAACACTTGTTTACAGCGACAGGGCTGTGATGTGTATAGACCTAGACACTGCTCGTTACAGTCTGTGCATCTGCAATGAAAGAATTCATTGATACATGCAGGGTCAAAGCAAATCGTCAGAGTATCACATCAAGACAACAAATGAGTGGAAACTTAAAATGCTATGACTGCCTTGTGCAATCTCACATATTTTTTTTTTACAGTCACATAATAAATTCACATCACATCAATGCATAGACACCTAACCTACAATACAATGTAAGTTAAAGTTACTACCATCCAGTGGCATCAATTGTGAAACACTGCACAGCCAGGCCCCGGAATTTCTAGTTTACACGGATCTAACGGTATTAGTATTACCTCAGTATATTTACATCAAATGTAAGCCTAACAGTAAATTGCAGGGTTGACCGAAAGATCGGTCTGTATCTGTCCGTCAGGGAATGTTCCGCGGAGACTGCATCTGGCTTCACGGATCCCCTCCTACGGAGGAGCGTTAGGCCCTAATGGCAAAAAAATAAAAGACTCCATGATTCGGACAGACGGATCTTTCTGTCTAATTGCAGGGCTGCGAACTCTCACTCATTATTGTCAATATTGAGAGTGAGACTCACTCATCATGCTCATTTTGGTCCTTTCTCATTCTAAAACTTTAGATCCTATTTCATTTGCATGCATTTCTATTGATGTGTGTCATGCAAGCATGTTCATGAGAAGCAACTTCAACAGCTGAACCCGTCAAAGGCTAGTGGACCAGATGAGATACCACCTAGGCTATATAAACTTATAGCCCATGAGATTGCACCAGCCTTGTCCTTCCTCTACCAACAAAGCTATGACAGTGGTGTGATTCCGCCTCAATGGAAGCAAGCATTTGTCACGCCAATCCACAAATCTGGTGACAGAAGTGATCCCTCCAACTATCGTCCAATTTCCTTAACCTGTATATCCTGCAAAGTCATGGAACATATCATGCTGAGTCACTTATCCAAGCACATAGCAGTAAACAACATCTTTGCAGACTCTCAGCATGGTTTTAGACAAGGCTTATCAACTACAACACAACTCACTTCTGCTGTCAATGACTGGTCTCAGACACTCCAAAATCGCAGCCAATCTGATGTCATCTTTCTAGACTTCCAGAAAGCCTTTGACAGGGTGCCACATGAGCGACTTTCTATTAAGCTACGCTATTATGGCATTACTGGAGAGTCTCTCAACTGGATATGTGCTTTCTTGGCTGATAGGTCACAAGCTGTAGTCGTTGATGGAACCAAATCATCGTGGAAGGAGGTCTCATCAGGAGTTCCGCAGGGTTCTGTTATTGGCCCTACCCTCTTTCTACTGTTCATCAACGACATCCAGGATGGCATGTCGTCACCCATCCGTCTGTATGCTGATGACTGTGTGACTTATCGGGAAATTAGGTCAGAAGATGACTACAACACTCTACAACAAGATCTCCAGACACTATCATTATGGTCATCCAAGTGGCTCATAAATTTCAACATCAAGAAGTGCGGAGTAATGTCAATCACTCGAAAACGCAATCCTAAAATCTACAAATACCACCTTCAGAATGGTGTCATTCCAAGAGTTACGGAGTATAAATACCTTGGAGTAACTGTAACACCTGACCTACGCTGGAATACACACTGTCAAAACATCAGGTGCAGGGCCAGCAAGACCCTGGGACTTATACGCCGAACATTGCCATCATGCTCAAAGGAAGTGAAGTGTAGAGCCTACACAGCATTGGTTAGGCCTAAACTGGAGTATGCCTCTGAGGTTTGGAACCCTCACACCTTGACGTCCATTAGCAGCCTCGAACAAGTGCAGAAGGCAGCAGCCCGGTTTGTTGCTGGTGACTACAGATGGTCTACATCATCTACCCGTCTGGTGTCGGCACACGGATGGAACACGTTACACCACCGGCGACTCCTGGACCAATGTTCACTTTTTTACAAAATCCACTATGGAGTGGTAAGCCTACCATTGCCCTCAGCGGTTACCCCTGCAACCTACTATGGAAGGAACGATCATGACCTCAAGTTCAACATACCCAAGACAACTATTGATGCATTCAAGTACTCATTCTTTCCAAGGACAATTTGGATCTGGAACCGCCTGCCTAGTCAAGTTGTACATGCCACCACCATAACAACATTCAGAGAAGCTGCTCTCCCATGTATTACAACCTTGCAGCCTTCTTCTGGATCACTCATCCTTTAAAAGGAGGATGCATTCAGATTTTACTCGCACAGTGCACACTTTTATTGTGAATAGAGATCATCACCATGGCACCTCCCAATGGCACACATGTGTAGTTTCATCCCAGTATAGCTTCTTGGAGCTGCGAGAGGGATTACAGTATCAAGTATCAAGTATCAAGTATCTCACTCATTTTGACTCCTAAACTATAGCATTGGCTGGCCTATGGGAGTCTCATTCTCAACTAGTTTCTAATGTTGGCAGCGCTGAAATTGCTAACCATACTATTGTGCCAATGCACAATTTCAGGAGATGTGTGTGCCCAGGCCCACGCAGGCAATTTCATGTTAGCTAGTTTGCATAACCCTTCTGTTCAGTATCACTACTAAGTTGTACTACTCATGTACTGTACTAACCAGTTACTACTAGGGCCTACATCAGGCTAAATGGCTAAGCCGCTTGTTTCACTAATTGAGCTTCCCCCACGCAAGGTCTAGGTGCAGTTTCACAATCTTCAACGAAATGGAATGGACAACGTTTACCTGAAACCTTCCCTCTTCAGAAGCACCAACTCATCAAACTGATAGGCCCCTAAGGTTCAGTCAGAAAAAAACGTTTGTTGGTTGCATACGATCGAGATCCGTGTCCGTGTTATGTAATGTGGTAGGCATGTAACACCAGTAGGATAGGCACCTACGTCCACTCTACTACTAGCACTGCTGTTTTATGTAGACTGTGGTTGGATGTTGAATGTTGTGATCCCTCGATCGCGAGCGAGATGAGAGACGAGAGAGCATGCACGCACGTGTAATGATGGCGCTCTTTATCATCGACTCGGCCCAGGGAAGGCTCTGTCGGCTCCCAAAAAGGCTCTGGATGTCGGCTCCTAAAGCCCCCATCTCGACACTAGGAAGGCGACCATGGCGACCATGGCGATCTGTGAAATCGTGGCCTCCGAGGCGATTACACTACGGTTTCTCCACACTCAACCTGCGCTGTTGGCGATAGCGCCACGATGATAATACGACTTTGCCACGTTGTTGCCGCACTTCCAGGCCGACGAGACGCGTTGCTTCTGCGATCGAACCAACTGTGTTTCGACATTCGTACGCTTATCAAGACCTCGCTACAACAGTGATACGTTTACGCCGTCCCTTCTTAAAAAAACAAGCGGCACATTAATAGTACAGGTACGGGGATATGCGAATAACAATTTTACAAAAATTGATGAAATGAAAATAACAATTACTCGTTTTTTTACATGACTTTACACTAATCTAACATATAAATGAATAAAGAACTATACTCGAAAATTATACCATATCAGCTTCATTTGTTGTAAGCGATCGGAAAAATGATAAAATCGGCTTTGTAGTCAGAGCACAGTTTCAAATATTTTCACGACATACAGCTCAGGTTTACATTTTTGCACAAAATCTTGGACGGGATTTTCTTCTGCTTCATATAATACAAAAGAACATTCATTCTATTTGACAATTTAATAAACAAACAGAATATAGACGATATAATGTTAGAGTTAAAAATGAATCTTCAGATTGCTCAAAAAGACAGCGGCATGGAACCCTGATCATCAAAGGCACAAGTGCACCTATGGAATTCTTTTGTGCATCAATAGAAAATTTTTAGCTGTTTGAATAGAACAGCCAGTTGGAACTCCATCTCTTAAACCTCCTCACACACCAATTGACTTCTGTGCGAAGTTAAAGTTTTGTACAGAGGGTTGGAAATACAGCAAAATCTGAAAACTTTCTGAAAAATTAATGTTAAATTTAATGAAACTGAATTATGCCGTCATTTTGAAATTGCCTCCAACAAAATTGTAAACTATTCATCTATTGCTCATATCAATGTCAGCGTTATCTGATATATATAGTTTTTGAACTATTAAGGATCAAAGTGGGAATTGTTTTTTGTAACACCTAATATTGAGGGGTGTCATTTTCCAATATTTGTAATCGATATACGTGGTTTTTACATATGGGATAGCGTTGTGTCTTGGAGTTTGCGTTAAGTTTGCATTAATTAGTATTTCGGCTTTGAATGATCGATCATTAAAATCCGTATTTCTGTGCCTCATTCTGTTCTACATTTTCTGAATTTTTAAAGCAAAGTAAAATGTGTTTGGTCAAAACAAATATGAATTTAATGATATTTATGGGGATGATTTTTCCAAGTTTTTGTTGACTGTTGAGGTGAGATGCTTGAAGTAGCAAGTACCGAAGTAAACGTGACGTTAGTCATTCTTCGATAGGATTTTTTGTTTCAAACAATATTTTATTTCGATTCCATCATCCATCCTGTATTATCCTGAGCTGTATTTTATCATGAAATTGTATTGAATATGGAATCAATAAAAGATTATAGAAAAACAAAAAATCCTTGATTACAATTGCACATTCGGCTGTTGTTGCTAGCTGCGTGACATTTAACAATAATAATAATAAGGTCTTCTTTACCCAGGGTAGCCTCTTCAGTGTTGCCACTGCTCTACCAGAGGGCCCTGCTATTCTCTATATAGCGTTGCCAGGTACCCATTTATACACCTGTGTCGAGAGGGACACAGTGAGTAAAATCATTTCGTCCAAAGACGTAAGCACTGAGCGGGATTCGAACTCGGGTCCTCCGATCGGGAGTCGGGAGTCTTATCCACATGCCACAGCGCCCCCACTAATCAAATTTCAAACCTATTACAAAGTAATTCTTAGGACTGTCATTGTGTCAATTTCTGATTATTCTACATACACAAATAATACACAGTAACGGCTTCACAGATCATCCCCGCAATAATTATAAAATCAATTTTTAATATTGGGTCGGCAAAACCAATATCTATGTACAATACACAATACAAAATATACCCATTAACTGCGTTCATATACTCGTCACAGCAGTAACTATTAGATATAAAATCAATTATTGTTAAGGGGTCAACAAAAAGCTTACATACCTATACACACACATACAATATACAAAAGCTTTACAAATGTACATGATCAATGTCTGTATATAATCCATACCTATAAAACATTACCCCTCCATCGCTCACCCGAATCACCTCATCAACACTTCCCCCTCTAGGCATACTCCAGGTATACCTCATAAGACTCCAGCATAGATAGAAGCGGATATTTAAGCACACACACACACACACATACACACACAAACACACAAACACACAAACACAGAACCTGTTCACCAAACAATCAACCACACAACAAACATGCAACAAAAAGAGGGGGGGGGAAACACACACACACAAATCAGCAAATGGTAGCAATAGATGTGAAGTAAGAAGGATGGAATTTTGATCGATATCTGTTTCGAGACGACTAAGTGGCATAGGACGAGCCAGGTCCAGGTGATGCTGTAATTCAGCCTAATTTTCACCGATAGCGATTAGTATTAGTTTGCACTAATTAGTAATTTGAGTTAGTTTGCATTAATTATAGTAGTTTGCATTGAGTTTGCATTAGTTTGCGTCAGTTTGCATCAGTTTGCATTAGTTTGCATCAGTTTGCATTAGTTTGCATTAGTTTACGTCAATTAGTAAGACCGCTCCAAAACAACTGCTCATCCCGGCAAATCGCGTCAGCCAGGTAAGTTTCTTGGTAGACTCTTTCGATATATTGCAAGCAAATATGAATTGGTGCCAGACGGGTTCTCAAACCCTTACCAAAACTATGTTTTCACTCTAATAAGCTCTTGACTGTATAGGCATTCCCTATGTATAGGCATAGATACACGTGGAATAAAAATTCCCAGATGATTTCGTAGCAGACATAATATTATCAGTGTACTATCAACTACGGCAAACATCCTCCGGATAGCGTTCATCAGCGACATGATATTTTTTACCATGTCGAGTTTGTTGTTTGTTTGTTTGTTGTTGTTGTTGTTGTTGTTGTTGTTGTTGTTGTTTATAGGCTACATAGTCCGCTAAGGCGAATCAAGGAACAATGACAGGTCGAATCCCTCTCAAGCATGTAGGTAAAGTTCATGAACTTCGGAAAGCAGTAAATCTGTTCAAGATTGGTAGAAACAGGGAGGAGGGACCACCTCGCTGCATGGTAGAAGGATATGGATGTTCACCGAAACGTCAAGAAATCATTACTCTGGTCTGTGTACGAAATATGTTAAAGATTTTCTCTACTGAGACGTATTGATCAGTCCCAAAATGAACAACAGGGCCCTATATTTTAAAGATTTTTTTTTAATACATTAATGTTTAAAGATTTCGCTGTAATATTTGCTCTTATTTGTGTTCTTTCTTTATTCATGTACATGCGCTTGTTTGGTCCTTTTTCATCTCGCACTTATTCAATTTTCCCTACCTTCTTTGTCGTTTGTTTGGGGTATTTATTTTTTTCATCTGTACGGAAAATCTCTCTGATGCACATCAGGTGACATGATTTTCAAAGTGTAGAGATATGCTTGATTATTCATACGTGTGAATGTTATAAGTATGAGTTGTTTTACTTATAGGGAGCCAGTGGAGGTATTTCGACGATGGGGTCACACTGTTTCCGGGGTTTAAATATTTTAATCAATGTCTCCTCAGTTGTCTGTTTCCTCTTCTTCAATTATGCGTGTTGTTTCTTTTTCCTCTTCAGCTCTTCTTTTATTTTTCTTCGATCTATTTTCTTCAATTTCTAAGCTAGCTAGGAGTCATGCCCCTATTACAATAACTTTACTGCTTCAAATACTTCTTAGAGTATCAATTCATCCGTGACTGTTTGAACCCGGCACTGTTATCTCCGTATCGTTGCCATAGGCTCAATCAAGCATAGATCCCACCGTGACTGATAGGCCCTACTGTGCGGTGATACCAAGAGATCAGTCAGTCGTATCCTCTTCAACGATCCCGTCAGAGAAAAGAGAAAGAGAAAGGAAACAAAAACACATTCGAGTGCGTTAAGACAACTTCTCTCAAACTCCTTCCAACCGGGACCATTGTGTCGATCGCTTCTGTTTTTGCCCTGCATATAACGTCGCGAAAGATAGGGCAACCGTGACGGATTAAAAAGAGACGAACCTATTATAGAATTCTATAGGGTCTAAACTGTTGCACTCTGCGCCTTTGAGTGCCACCGAGGGTTCTTTGAAGTTCAAGGGAGAGGATCATTGTCTCCATTCATCCAGCTATGATGACCGCTTTGCACTGTGTCTCGTGGCAGCAGACTGCGCGATGTGCCCGTGATAACGAACGAGGTCAGACACGGAAAACTGCTTCCTGCATATTTTTCCACAAGAGATTCTTTGCATCAAAACAAGTATCCAATCTAGCACATTTTTGGTGCACTTCCATCTTCAAGAGATTGAATGAAATCTCTCAGGCACTCAATTTGTCACAATGACCACGTCTCAAACGGTCTGGGTTTTTGCTTACTTCTGCGCGTCACTCATACATGCAGGCTGCGGTAAGTGATGGCAATCATAATGATTTATCATTTGAGGGACTTCGATCACTAAGAATATAACTCTTAAAGTTCCATTCTGATATCTTATGATGAGAAGATTGTTGCACGGTTGTCGACATTATCATCAAGTTCACACTTCCGTGAACTACCGGTAACATTTCCTATTGTCCAAGTCAACTCATATCAACTGTGGTTTCATTGTTTTCTTCATCTGGACATCAAATTAATCAGCAGCAGCAGCAGCAGTAGTAGTAGTAGTAGTATTAGTAGTAGTATAGTAGTTTTAGTGGTGATGGTGGTGTTAGCGGTTGTGGTAAAAGCTACGGGCATCAGTGGTAGTAGTAGTGGCAGTGGTGGTGATGGTGGACGTATAGGGCCTAGCTTTACACATTGTAGAAGTATAGCTTTATTGATATAATTATCTCTTAAGTAGTACATCATTGCCATATATTCATATTCCTGACATACTGTATGTGGTTAGACAATACACTCTATTGTGTCGACCATCGGTATTGCAACTTTTGAATTTTCGTTATCGATAATGTGAATCTCGACACTCACCAATGTTTTAGACTTATCAGATGCACATAATTTCAAAAGCTTCAGAAAGCCAGCAAACTTTCATATATTTTGGAACTGTGTCCAGTATCACGGTACATTGTTGAGATTTGAATACAGAAAGATATAGTTTGATATCAATTTGTTTTGGTGGAGTGACGAGCCATGCGCTAAATTAACAAAAATACTAGTACTGAGTATGTGGTCACTACCGTGACTCTAGGTCACGTCGTACGAGGTCGTTGCTGTCAGTTATATGCTGCGACGACACCAGGTGAACGAACAAAATTATGGACACAGCGGTTGCCTTCTTTTTGTATCCAGTGATTACACGATGCTAGACAATATTATTCTTCCAGAAATCTAGGACAGGGTCAGGACATGACAGTTATATTGTTGATGGCATATGTGCACCACCTCTGTAAAACAGCGCTGTTACGATAACAGTGCTGAGTAGGGTCATCCCTCCGTTGAAGATCTATTTTATGTAATATATCTTTGTTTGTATATCTTTTAATGACGGAAATACAATACAATACAATACAATACAATACAATACAATACAATACAACCTGTCCCATGGTCTGGTTTAGTGAATCTGTGAGAAAAGTCCACAAATCAACATGATTACGAGCCTCATATTTAATACCCATGAGGGGGTCTCAAAAGGAGGAAAAATGAAATTCAGTGTCGTGAATATCATGTCATTTTATTAGCGTATTATATATACTTCATTTTGAAGATATGAGTCTGACTTTCTGGTTAAATGTCATAGCGTACCAAAGCTTTTCTTCACACGGATTGTCTTCGTCAGGAAACGCAACTGTTTATTCATACTTTTCCAGGTTTTGTTTGTCTGTTTGCTTGCTTGCTCTTGCTTTTTATGTGCGTTTGTTGTAAGACTATGGACGCGAAGTGTGCATTTAAGAATCTGTCAAACCCAAATTCATATTCATTGGATGTATAGTTGCTTTCCAGGTCGTGACTATTCAGCATATATTATGATGGATGCTGTATAGTAATGAGCATGCTCAGTATCTTGGTGATAAGTCGTACAGTGCATTAAAGCTCTGATCCGGCCATTGTTATGAACGAGATTTACTTAATCCGTGGATCCCTGCCGCTTTTGAACGAGCCGTTTCACAAAATACCTCCGATCCTACCAGTCAACTTTGTCACTATGCCAAAAACAACGGTATGCTTTAAGACGGAAATATATTTCAAATGATAGTTCCGACATGGTTACGCCCTTTGGATTCAAATATAATAGTTATGTCTTTGTGGAGATAACCCAATGTCTATACACCTGACCACTCCTCGAAGATGTATATTACGAAAGGACTAGATTACGTCATTGTCGACCCCACTTCTCCACGTTGCACTTCCTCGAGACTTTTGGGTTATTTTCCAAAGGATTATGTCTTCAGGAAAGGCAGAAAAGGTCAAGAGGCGATTATCCCTTAAACACCCTGAGAAGCCATGCAGTAAGCAATCCGGTGATATACGGTGCACGGTTATAATTACTGTGCGAAGATTCAAAAGATGGATACTCTTTCCAAAATTTTCTAACTTTTAGGCTGACTTCGTCGTTATTGTCAGGTTGAATTACAAAAAAAAAGAAAAAAAGAAAACAAGTGTCCCCTTCGATATGGCCACGTATTATATTTTCCCGATTACTCATGATATCCACAGACTGCACAAACCTTTCCCACTTGCTAAGGATAAGGATTATTCACAATCACGAATGCATACACAACACGTTTGTGCCTCATTATAGTGTCAAAACTTAGCAGATCGCATCGCTTCCTTTGACCCAAGAGGGTGCATTAAGAAGTGCCTGAAGTGATGTTCCCAGTATAGAGTTTAATACAGAGAATAAAATCATGAACAATCAGATCATGTTCAGTTGTTCCTCTTCGTAACGCGAAAGGCGAGCTTATTCTTTTGCAACATACATATCACATTAACCCGAGTTGAGCACACCAGGGACAATAGTCTTAAACAAGCAACAGAGTAACATTCACCCCATTATTCTACTACGGGAAATGTTCTTTCTAAGCACTCATTGTCTAAACGCAACCAGAAAATACACGTTATTACTACTGTTATTGTTGTCATTGTGGTAATTGTGACAATAATGATAATGCTAAAAATTGTGAAGATAATGCAAGATATTCAACAATGAAAATAAGAGTATAATCTTTGTCCATAGCATTATAGGCCTACCATAATTATCATCATTATCCTAATCCCCATCGTTATCCTCTTCGATGTCGTCGACATGAATACCATCAAGAATAGTTATGAGACATTAATCGCACTATTTTCTCATGTCAGGCATTTCATCCACCGTGTTTCTCGTGGATGGTCCCGCCCCGCATGAGGGACGAGTGGAGATTGACTACGGAGGGTACCGAGGCTGCGTGTGTGACGATCAATGGGACATGAAGGCTGCACGTGTGGTGTGTCGGCAACTCGGCTTCGCTTCGGCAGTTCGTATCGGGGTCGGAAAGACCCGGCGCTACCCGACAGCAATGTGCAAACGATGTCGCTTGACAGGGGTCAGGTGTAACGGGGACGAAGAGGCGCTGTCGCTGTGCTCACATCGGAAATCTTCGGAAACGACCTGTGACACCGGAAGTCAGTCCGTTGTGGATGTGACATGTTCAGCCAAAGGAGGTAGGATAGCCTAATTTCTAATGTCAGTAATGTTTATGATATTTATGATTAAGGTTTGGCCTCAATTGTGTATAGTGTTCATACACAATGTCCTACCTTTACTGTCTGTAGTAATTTCAAGTAAAATGCCCTCTCTTTAATGTCTGTACTGGATCTTTCAGCAGTGCCTATACTTTCTCTTTATGACGCTTATCTTTTTTTTTTCTTTTTTTTTTTTTAAATATAGTTCGCCTGATTGGAGGGGCCATCCCACAAGAGGGCAGTGTGGAGGTGTACAGCGGCGATCAATGGGGTACGGTGTGCGATGACGGCTGGGGCCTTCAAGAGGCGACCGTCGTTTGTCGTCAGCTTGGCTACACCGCGGCGACGGCCGCCAAGAGCAACGCGCACTTCGGCGAGAATCATGGCGTCGACATCCTTCTCGACGATGTGACTTGCCGCGGTGAGGAGGCCGATTTGTACCACTGTGCGCACAGGAGATGGGGGCAGCACGACTGCAAACACTCCGAAGATGCTGGCGTGGTTTGTGCCGACGACTCGACGTCAGGTGAGGTTAACATTGTATTGTCTTTCCTGAGAATTATCACATGGGAGAAAGGTTCTCCTTGAAGATGAAAGGAAGTCTTTATCAGATTTGTGTGAGATCGGCAAGGATGTAAATGTGGAAGTGTGACATGGTGTTTTAGGAAAAGCGAAATTGCGATTATACATTAGAAGGACTGAGAGAGCATTGCTGAGAGCGAACTAATGTATAAAAAGAAGACCGGGGATAAGATAGAGACGTTTGGGTTGAATGAATCAGTGGAACAGCTGGCTGGCAAGGGAGAATGTATAGTGCGATGATATGGGCATGTGTTGAGGAAGGATGGGGATAAAGTGCTAGAGCTTAAAGTAAATGAGCCACGAAAGCGATCAGGACGACTAAACAAAATGTGGAAGAGCTCGAGAAGGTTGGCTTGAGAATGGAGGGTGCCCCAGATCGGGCCAGGTGGTGAGAAGGTGTGAGAGTGCGTGGAGTAAATGCGACCAGCTCATTGTATGAGAAAGACCCGGAGCAAAACTGGATGATGGTGATAATGATGACGATGACGATGACGATGATGATACTACGACATTCATGGTTTTGCATGAAATGTTCTTTTTATGCAGTTTGAATGTATTTATTTGAAAGCTATATAATGTGGTTGATCTCATGCGTAACTTCATGCAGTAAAAAGCCACCCAATGCTCGGGTTGGCTTGGAAAAACAGAGTAGAGTCAAACAAGCAGAATGATAGTTATTTAATGAAATTCATGATATTTAAGAAGGAATTTATGCAATTTCAGATATTCTCGTGATTTCAAGTAACAGTTCTATCGGTCGCAATTTCATGTGCAAAAAAATTAGATGTCAGTTTTGTATTCATAGGTTCGGAAATGAATCGATAAATAATCTTGCTGCTATAGGTAGGTATACGCGACACGGAGAGAAAGAAACAGTAATATAGGATGCGGTATACAAAGCGTTTTTCATGTGCTGGGCGCTCAGGTTAACACCTTTCATGTTTCCCTGAAAATTTATTATCGGACTCGGAGGAAAATGAGAAAATTTTGATGAGACTAAATTAAATTAAAAAATAACTAAACTAAATTATACGTACGGACAGTCGGATACCAACACCCTATTTCAATTGATATCCTTTTGTACACTCACTCGTAACTTATCAAGTTTTCGATACGAAGTAAGATTATGTTTTACAGACTTTCATATTTGATTTTATTTCTCTCCGAGTCTAAATTTCGAGTCGAGAAAGCTCTCCGAAAATGTACATGGCTTTGTTGATGATCTCTTAAAGACTTTTCATGTAAATATATGTGTGTGTGCGGTTTTTTTTTTTTTTTTGCTATATTTCCTCTCTATCTCTTTGTCATATCTATACTATTCATTTATCCATCTTCATACAGTGTAATCATACATCTATCTCAAACACACTTTCTCTATCGCTCTCTGTGTAGTGGTGGGAGCCGTACGACTCACAGGAGGTTACTTACCCTATGTTGGTCGACTGGAAGTTTACCGGTACGGGGAGTGGGGAACGGTTTGCAATCAGAGCTGGCATGAGTCAAATAGTCAACAGGTAAGTGAAAAAAAAAAAAAAATCCATCCCAAAACAACACAAATCAATGACTCAGCTGTTCGCCATTTTACCTGGATGTGCGAGAAATAAATAACACAACATATCCTTGGAGTAGGAATTACGTATCCGTCTAAATAACCCAAATGATGGTACACTAAATCGTACCTTTCGAAAACAATGCAAATTCATGATACCATCCCATGGGCGTCACCAGGGGGGTGCACTGGGTGCGAACGCACCCCCCTTCAGAACCTAAAAAAAAAAAAAAAAAAAAAAAAACACGCTTCAGTCTGCGAGCGACCTCAACGCCGGACGCTAAATAATAATGTTCTTTTTTATTTTTCTTCTTATTTTTTTTTTTCATTTTGCACCTGGAGGAAAAAACAAAACAAAACAAAACAAAAAAACAAAAACAAAAACAGAAAACAAAAACAATCGCACCCCGGCTCTGGCAGCACTGATGCTATACAATGTCATATCAGTGTTTACTATCTATCGATCGTACTGTATGATACGTAAGGTATATTTCATTCATTGTGCAACGGATTATCAATTCAGAAAATGCAAAAGCTCCGTCGCATGGGGGGGGGGGGGGGGGAGATACCCCGCCCACACCCTCCCCCGTTATAGGTCTCCAATCAGTGGCGTAACTGGGGGGGGGGGGGGGCACAAAAAAAAAAACACGCTTCAGTCTGCGAGCGACCTCAACGCCGGACGCTAAATAATAATGTTCTTTTTTATTTTTCTTCTTATTTTTTTTTATTTTGCACCAGGAGGAAAAAACAAAACAAAACAAAACAAAAAAACAAAAACAAAAACAGAAAACAAAAACAATCGCAAAAACATGCCTCCCCCCCCCCCCCCAATCCGCTGGTAAAAAAAAAAATGTATATCAAAATAGTAATTCAAGGGTTAATAAACTGCTTTTGAAATTGACATGAAAGGGTGAGCAAGAAATTATTTTTTTTTTCTCTAAGATTTCTTTTAACTATAATTAAAGGACAAGTTCACCTTCATTAACATAAGGATTGAGAGAATGTAGCAATATTGGTAGAACACATCATTGCAAGTTTGAGGAAAATCGGACAATCCGTTCAAAAGTTATGAATTTTTGAAGTTTTTGTGCAGTCACCGCTGGATGAGAAGACTACTGCAGTGTATGATGTCACATGCGTACAACAATAAAGGAAAATATAAAGAGAATTTCACAAAATTTCATCTTTTGAAAAAAGTACACATTCCCTCGACTCGTTAGTGACATATGTTATGGGTAATATTATTCCCATTGCCTTTAGAAAGAGGTAAGTCAAGTGCTCTTTTATTATGCGAAAAAAATGAAAATATGTTGAATTTTCTTTACATTTTCTTTATACTGTCGTACTCATATGACATCACGAGCCTTAGTAGTCTCCTCAACCAGCGGTTCCAACACAGAAATTTTAAAAATTCATAACTTTTGCATCGATAGTCCAATTTTCCTCAAACTTTGACTAATGTGTTCTACTAATATTGCTGCATTCTCTCAATCCTTATGTTTATGAAGGTGAACTTGTCCTTTAAAGAGGCATCAATAGTGTGAAACATTGTTCAAAAAGCCCGGAGCCGACAAAAGATTGTGATTCAGCGTGATTCCTGGTTGGCATTCTGAATGATAAGCAGGATGGAGCAGTGTACTCAGAACATCCGAACGGCAAAGAGTCGCTGCAATGTTGCGCAATGTGATGTAGAATGTACACCTCTGTACCTTACACTTCGTTATATCAAAGCTAAATCACTGAGTGTTGCTTTACATACTATTGAAGTCTATATCAAGATGCCTTGCATTGCCAATAATAAGACTTGACCTGGGCTATTTCCCAACTTTTCCATGTATAAAACACACACACACACACACAAACACAAACAATATAGGGGATGCTCTAAAGTGCAGATTTTGGACATTAACATCCTTCCCCCGCTTGGTCACTTCGACGCCCCCTCGCTTGTCATACCTCCCCCAGTCATGAACACACACCGACATCCTTGACTACCAGTGGCGCACCGCCCCGCCCCCCCCCCCCCACTTAATTTCCAAAGCGGAAAAAAAAAAACATATTTACAAACGGCAGTTTTGGGACTGTAAAATGTCAAAATTTTCACGTTCCTCACTCCGCTCGCTCGTATTTAATCGCTATGCCATTCTCCTGATGTTGCTGCCAGTATTAAATTGCCAGCAGTTGCACCCGGTGCGCCCCCCCCCCCCTCCTTAATTTCCAAAGCGAAAAGGAATAGCTACAAACGGCAGTTTTTAGACTGTAAAATGTCAAAATTTTCAAGCTCGCTCGCTCCGCTCGCTCGCATTTTAATCAATTCAATTCAATTCAATTTAGTTCAATTCAAACTTTATTTCATTTTTCGAAAAGAACATAAACATTTCACTTTCATTGGTAACATAGAATAAGGTTGCATAATCAAAACAAAGTAAATTGAGAAAACATAATTGTGGAACTTTGGGGTACTCTAGTAACAAAAACGTTGTAAGGAAAATTGATTGACTGAAGTGATACAGACGATATAATCGTTATGCCATTCTCCTGATGTTGCTGCCAGTAATTGCCAGCAGTTGTGCCCGGTGCGCCCCCCCCCCCCCCTTAATTTCGAAAACGAAAAATATAGCTACAAACGGCAGTTTTTTGACTGTGTCAAAATTTTCAAGCTCACTCGTTCTGCTCGCTGGCATTTAATTGTTATGCCATTCTCCTGATGTTACTGCCAGTAATTGCCAGCAGTTGCGCCCTGTGCGCCCCCCTTAATTTCCAAAGCGAAGAAATATAGCTACAAACGGAAGTTTTGGTTTTTTTTTTACTGTAAAATGTCAAAATTTTCAAGGTCGCTCGCTATGCTCGCTCGCATTTAATCGTTATCCTATTCTCCTGATGCTGTTGCGCCCGGTGCGCCCTGCTTAATTTCCATAGCGAAAAAAATATAGCTATACAAACGGTAATTTTTTGACTGTAAAAATAATGTCAACATTTTCAAGCTCGCTCGCATTTAATCGCTTTGCCATTTAAACGGCAGTTTTTGGACTGTAAAATTTCAAAATTTTAAAGCTCGCTTAATTGCAATTGCTCCGCTCGCTCGCATTTAATCGTTATGCCATTATCCTCATGTTCCTGCCAGTAATTGCCAGCAGTTGCGCCCGGTGCGCCCCCTTCATTTCCAAAGCGAAAATATAGCTACAAATCGCAGTTTTGGATTGTAAAATATCAAAATTTTCAAGCTCGCTCGCATTTAATTGTTATGCAATTCTCCTTTTTTTTTTCTTTTTACAAAAAGTCCCTCCGTGGGACGGGTATCCCCCTCCTACACCTCCTCCCGCTCGGTTGCTTCGCTCCCTCGCCGATGATCTCACACCGTCACATAATGTACCCCCGTAATAGTCCTTCATAGTATTTTTATTTTCACTATGCTCTATAAACCCGACTTTTATACTCTTGTTTTTACACAAAAAAAAAGTTCCTACCGTGGGAGGGGGTATCCCCCTCCCACACCCTCCGCACTGAAGGAGCAGAATGGATCATCGCCGAGGACCTCACACCGTCACATAATGTACCCATAGTCCTTTATAGCCGCGAAAGATTCGTGTATGTATACAACCACATGTGCAATATGTACACCTGTAAATGTACATGATGACACAGGAGCCAATAAATTAAATAAAAAAAAAAAAAATCTCACAGTTTACATTTACTGTCAAAACGCACCCCCCTTGAAAAAAAGCTGGTGACGCCCCTGCATCCGAGTAGATTTACTTGTCGAATCAGATTATCTAAGAGAACATAAATTAGTCATGCTAACTCATAGTCGACAACTTTGTCACTTAATTTTAAAGATGTACCGGAGCGGACGTTATGGATACAATCCAGATAAGTGGTTTTTACAAAGAAATAACCAAAAAAAAAAAAATAGTAATTACCATCTTAATGTTTCGTCCAGGTCTGTAATCAGTTGGGATACCGCTATGCAGGGAAAGGAGACTCTAACACCTGGGCTCTCAATATCACCTCGGACAATAATAGCCCAGTTTACCTGAGTAACGTCGATTGCGAAGAAGGAATCTCATTGGCCGAATGTCATCATGACCTTTGGCAAGACAACGACTGCACGCATGCGCAGGATGTATTTGTCACGTGCGATCGACAACCAGGTAACTCACCTCCTTCGTTTGCCTAATAATGATACAAATAATTCTTCTTCAGTCATATTACAATAAAGCACATTGTTCTGAACACAGACAATGTGAACAAGTGTCTTTACATCGACAGTGGGAACGCATTTCATAGTCAGTGATAGTTGTAAAGGTTCATATTATGCGTCATCTTACCATAGACGTGAATCTGTAACAATACAGAAACCTAGCACTCATATCGCTGTGTAAAGAGTCCACGGACAGAAAATGTCTCATTTAAAAACATAAAACACTTGATTACGTTTACATGGTACAACAAGACACCAAAATTTAATGTCTAAGTTGCATGCTTTCTGGTATGTTGCGAAATTGAAATTATCGAAAAATCTAAGCTGACATGAAGACAGGAAGAACTATTTGACATGCTGTGCTCACAGCAAGCACATTTTATTTTTGTTATAGTTACAAATTGCAATGCGCCGAGGAGTACCTTAGGTGATCACGCAAAGGTGAGGGGGAAGAAATCTCAATGCTGGACATACGAAATAACCTTTGTCACGTCTTCTTTTGATACTATGACGCCATTGGTTTGCATTGCAGGTGACGAAGGTGAAGTTCGGCTCCAGAACAGCCGAACACCAAACGACGGTCTAGTTGAGGTGTATCGCTCAGGTCGATGGGGCAGCGTGCTGGGCGATACATGGGATATCGTCGATGCGGATGTCGTCTGTCGACAGCTCGGCTATCGAGGCGCTCTGGAAGCGGTAGTCGATCAGCGATTATCGCTAGACTCCGCCGACGCAACGCTCGTTGGTTCTGTAGACTGTGATGGTTCGGAAAGTCAGCTCCTTCACTGCAAACACACGACCATGCCGTCATGGGGAGGGGCGCGAGCGGGACAAGCAGGCGTGGTGTGCGCAGACGACCAGGGTATGATCTATCACTCTGCTTAGTTCATTCTATATGCGACTCATTATTCGCTACATTCAGCACATTATGGCAAATCATTATTATTTCTTTCAACCAGCTACCTGCTTTAAGGAACAGGCTCACAACTGAAATAAAATGGCGTTTTTATGTTTACTATCTAATATGACAGTCCAATGTGAATAACAAGAATTTGACATGGCAACAAGGTTAAAATTCTTTCTGAAAATGCATGTATAGGAAGTGATTCATACTTTTGTTTTCGACAAGATTTTAAGAACAATGCACCAACTGCCGGGAAAAATTATCCAAGATTTCAAGGCATAGCATATTTATAATACATATTGTCATTAAATGACCAGTAATGTGACAATGTGACAGAGTTAACATTCATTTTCAGGACAGACAAACCCCCCCCCCCCAAAAAAAAAAAAAAAAAAAAAAATTAATCGATTTCATTACGCCATGTCAACGATCTTATATACCTGCGGCATTGGTGTTAGAGAAAACACACAATCACGAGACGCGTGTGACCCTTAATTGTCTTCTAACTAGACCCGAAATAAAGTGGGTTTGCATACCCGAAGACAAAAAGTAGAGACCTATAATGTATATTTTCTTATCAGGTTTATATCACTATACCACTTTCCAAAGATAGACAAATTTACAAGTTTCAGGCATGTTTCCTTGCAGAAGGCGCTGGTGTGGATGGAGCGATCCGATTGATGGGTGGACGGCAGCCAGGGGAGGGCCGGGTGGAGATCTACCACAGTGGCGTGTGGGGAACGATCTGCGACGATTTCTGGGACGAGAGAGAGGCCGAGGTCGTATGCCGGCAGCTGGGATTCCGCGGCACGTCGGAACCAAAGCGAGGAGGCTACTTCGGCCAGGGCCACAGCCGCATCCATCTCGACGACGTGATGTGCGACGGCACGGAGGACTCGCTGGCGAATTGCTCGCACGCACCCTGGGACGACCATAACTGTCTTCATGGCGAGGACGCAGGCGTCGTATGTCAGTCGATGGACAGTGAGTCGTCTTCCTTGATCTGAATCATGTAACTCGCGAATAGCAAACAGGTTTTAGGTAGTGGAATGGATGTTGCTTATATTGGTCGATAGTAAAGCCTGCATGGCTGTCTATCTGCCTGAGGTTGAGGCTTGACCACAAGTTTACACAAAATTGTTCCTGTCCAGAAGCATCAGGCTCGTATGTCACGTGGCATCAGATTCGTATGTCATGTTTTCTCAGCCAGTCAAAATAAAAAAGAAATAATACTATCGCATACTTAATATAGTCTTTTTATGTCACAGTTTCATCGATTAGCAATTGGTTACATCTGGCGACTTCCCGGCAAAAGTTGTTCTTCACCAAAGTTGTGTATACAGGAGGATAGTCTATCGTCTAGAATCCGTGTTCTCCTTTCCCGCTTCCTAAAAACTTGTCCGTAATATTCATGCACAGCTTTAAACAGACCATTGTTCTACGTACATGTACTATGAAAGTCGCCTGAAGAAGCGGATCAGATCGTTCACGGGTGAAATATGCTGCCGTTCAAACGTGTTCTCAGATTTTGGGTTCTAAAAGTGCAAATATTGTCACGGACAGTTCTCTATCTCCCGAAAAAGGGATGTAACGGTGTAACATTCAAACCTTTCTGCCAGGATCCATCCGCCTCATGAACGGGAGCCAACCAAACGAGGGCCGAGTGGAGGTCTATCTCGACGGCTCCTGGGGCACTGTATGCGACCATCACTGGGATATGACGGATGCCCACGTGGTGTGCCGTTTTCTTGGATACCGAGGTGCCTCGGACGCTCCTGGAGGAGCGAAATTTGGGCGCGGCTCTGGTTCGATCTCCATGAATCGCGTACTTTGCGGAGGCAGCGAGATGTCTTTGTTCCAGTGCGCGCACTGGCCCGTCGACGATGACTGCTCGCACGACAATGATGCGGCCGTGGTTTGCCTCATAGACGGTAAGGGAAATATTTTGACGTGCTAAATAACTACATGATATTCATGATGTCACCTTCAACCTAACGAAATATCGACAAAGCAAAAGTCTAATTGATAATGATGTCATGTCCTGCAGATCATTGCCTGAAGTTAGCCAAGGAAGACAAATTCGATTTTACATTTTCTGAAATGTAGAAGACTTTAACTTTATATGATTTTTCTTATAATGCAGATGTGCGTCTTTTATAAAGTTTCTTCTTTTTTTGCTGGTGGAAAAAGGTGTGAAAATGATCGATACATATATAAAATTGCATAACATAAAGAGGTTCACGTGCAAAGAAGATACAGTAAGTCGGTTGATTCTGCATCAGCCAGTTAACAGTTAGAACGCCATGATGGCGAAACTGTGGTAAGTTGATTAACACACGGTTAGTCATCACTTTGTAAACAAGGACAGTGACCTACTCGTTGCCAGAAACAAAATCTGTCAAAATCTGCTTGTCATTTAAATAAAAGCATTTAAACAAATAACATATATAATCGATCTGTAAACTGCTTCTATTTTTCCTATCATAGATATGATTTTTATGATGATCATGCATGGTACAATGTGGTTAAATTGAAATTATTTTACTTCTCCCTCCCAACAGAAAACTCCAACCCGTCTGTGTTGGCGATCTCCGGTATCGTTGTCGGTTGTTCAGTGGCGATCGGAATCGTCGTCCGCATCTTTTTCGAGTCTTGGCGCCGGCGTTGTCAAGGTGACGAACTCCGTTCTCCACGTCTCGCTCGAACTTTGCCGCGTGGCCGAGGTCGATCCACGGCGACTCGGACATCAGGAGAACGGGGAACCAACGAGGAAGATAACAAGTACGTGGCGTTTTACCCATTCATGCCTCCCCCTTACTCACCGACGGCGGAGGACCAGCAGCCGCAACAAAGTGAAGAGGATGACGCAGAGGAAGCCTCACCCCATAACGACAGTTGCTATGGAAGCGAAGTCCACTGCGATGATGGTAGTGACAGTGAGAGTATAAACCAAGCGGTTGTAGAAAGCGGTGATGCTAGTGAAGGCAACACGGACGCCATGTGTAGAACTTCACCGTCTGGCGCGCCATTAGCCCAGCTGCCAGTGTACTTGACAACAAACATTGCACCACCCACATATAGCGATGCTCTGAAACATCAAATTATTGGACCGGCGCGGTACGGTGGCGTTCCTATGGTGGTCTACGCATCCCTGGACGAGTGCGGAGGATTATATGGGCTGAGCCCTTCCACTCTGTTACGTGGTGACCCAGTATAGTAACGCATCTACTTGCGTGTATACTTTATTTATAAAATTTTATGACAAATATATGTATACATTTTAAGTGTAATGTAATGGGAAATGTATAAAAGACATTTAAGATTTTATCAAGTTAGTTGTCAACAAGATCTTATAAAGGAACTATAGAGTACCAAAGTGTGATGTAGCCATTCATTACCATGGAAACCGATTATATAAAACAACCTCACCTGGCCCGAAACCATGCTCGCACCTGGTTCTAACCCAAGCTGTAACAAAATACTGTGACATCATCAATATACTTCTCAGTGGCGGATCCAGAAGGGGCGCACCGGGCGCGCGCCCCCTCTTTAATTTTTGTTAAAATAAAAGAAATATTTAAAAAAATGGGGGGGGGGGGGCGTGCGCCCAGCCCCCTTGAATTTTGTAAAGGCGCCTCCCCTTTACGGAATTCCTCGATCAGCCCCTGCTTCTGTTAAACTCTTCTCATAAGCTGCAATCAACTCACTTAAAATAAACCAAAGCCCAAATAAAAATGTGGATTGAGTGAAAGTAGCTATACTAGTAGAACAAAGTAATCAGTGAAAGTTTGAAAAAAATCAGACAATCGGCTCAAAAGTTAGGATTTTTTTTTTTTTTTGTGCTGTCATCGCTGGATAGGAAGACTACCACAGTTTATGACGTCATTATGGACAGCAATTTAAAGAAAATGTATGGAGAATACAACAAACTTCAATTTTTTCATTAAAAGTACACATTCCATGTCTTATCGATAACAATCATGTTAGAGGTAATATTATACTCCCTGCTTTCTGAAAGAAATAAATCAAGTGCTCTTTCACTACGCTTGAAAAGTGAATATATGTTTTAAAATATTTTCTTTGTATTTTAAAATGTTTTAAAATATTTTCTTTGTATTTTGTCCATAATGACGTCATGAAGTGAAGTAGGCCTAGTCTCCTTATCCGGCGATGACTGCACCGAGACTTCAAGAATTCATAACTTTTGAATCGATTGTCAGATTTTCCTCAAACTTTCACTGATTTGTTCTACTAATATTGCTGCTTTTACTTAACCCACATTTATATATGCGTTTTGGTTTGATGGTCGAAAACTATGGAAACAACCGCAAGTAAGGTCCGAATGGTACTCACGATTCATTCATGATCCGAAACACTTGCACCAGTTGCAGCAGTCCGTACATGCTGGGACCAACTTTGACACTGTGAGCATTTATAATTTTAGTTTTAATGCTGTGACGATCAATTACGTTCCGAAAACTGCGAGGCCAGACCGATTTACATCAGCTGGAGGGAAATTCAACATGATCGTTAAAAATCAAGAAGAATCGTGTATCAAAGGTAAAAACTATATTATGTTCGTAATTATACCACACATACGGATTTACACACCGACTCCTAGTCCACATTTATGACGTATTCAAATGATTTTATGTAATTATTCAGTGGGGTAAATGCCATTAGTAAATTCTTGAATAGTGTATAGCAACAGGCGCCAAGCTTCTAGTGCACATCTGCTTTGATCGTAGAGGTAGCAACCATGGGGTGTTCATAATAATTGTGTTGGGGATCAGGGAGATAAGATGGACAATGACCTTACCTTGATCCCATCTCCATCTGTTCATTTTGTTTTCTTTTTATCGTTTTTATTTTTTTTTTTCTGTTCTTGCTTTAATGTGCCACTGGTTTGGTTATCAAGAAGGCATATGTTTACATTTGATAATGTTTTCAGGTTTTGTTTGGGATTTTTATTTAGTGCATTATACATTGTCGAATAATATAAGCAAGGGTGTGTCTAAAATTATCTCATAAACATCGTAAACTGTAATACTTAGCCGTCGTGTCTTACCGTGGCGTGGGTCAGATTTATTAGTATTTGAGTAACTTAATTCAGATTTTAAAGAAGATCTTCAGAGATTTTTTTTTTCAATTCGTACATTTGAACATCTATGGATTGGTTATACGGAGTGTAGAGTTTCAGAATTTATAGTGATTGGGATGAGGAATAATAATGTTTTCAACATTCATAATGAATTACAGTGAGCGAGGATGATGTCATAGCAGCTTCACGTGAGAATGCATGATTGGTTGCTTAAAGAAGCAGAACAAAAGAAGAAAGCGTGCATAAATTCTACACATGTGTTAACTTGTTGAGCAAGTGCCATTGTAATGCATTACATTGCAGTCGACTCCCGTTATAACGTAACGAAGTCCTCGCTACCGGCAGTTTTCTTTCGTTATATCGATTTGCGTTTTAAGCGAACAAATAAATATATATTTTTTTTACTTCGTTGTAACCGGAATTTCGTTATAACCGTGTTCGTTAAAACGGGAGTGGACAGTATACATTACTGAAATAGGTGAGCCTCTTACGTTATGTCATCATAAGCGCTTTGTGTCTGTTTAGAAAAAGCGCTATATAAATATTCGTTATTACTATTATATTATCATCCTTGTTCAGTGTATATGTTTGGGGATTTTCAGAGTATTGGTTTATCTGCGCAAGGACCACAATAATGAATCCCACAAATTTGAATCTATTCATGCACTATCGATTTATGATGTGTCAGTGATTATGTAAATTGTTCGGAATCATTTTTAATCTAATTTCCTGTTTTGTAAGGACATTGAATAATGTGGAAATCATTCATCTGCTTCATTCCTGTTTAAAAATTATGCTCTCTCTCGTGTATAATTCTAGGCTCATACCTTCCCAACAATCATGTCCTACTTCTTTCTTTTACTTTCGCTAGTAGGTGAAACCTACGGCCGGTGTGGCGGCACGTTTTAGCGTTCTGCGGCGTATTTTGCGCTAAAACAGAATCCGCCTGCGGTTATCGTTTCAATCGGCGAATAATGTTCTGGCGCAGAACAACATCGGCCGTCACTGTAACGGCAGATACTGTACAGCGGTTGATTTTGTCCGAGCTGTACAACGTTGGTGTGGCACTGATTTTTTTTCTCTCTCTCTCTTCCCGGCTCTTTTGGTCATATCAATATATCACAAGGGGCGATCCTGTTTTTTTGTTTTTTTGTTTGTTTGTTTTGTTTTGTTGTTTTTTTTTTTTGGGGGGGGGGGTCGGGTTTTTTTTTGGGGGGGGGGGGGGGCAGTCCCCTGGAATTTTTCTGAATTGCTTTTACTGGACCCAAATTCTGGAATGATCTTCCCGCAAATCTAATCAAATGTTCTTCTCTGTCCAATTTTAAACAAAAAATCAAATAAAGGCTATACTTGATAATTATAATTTGCCTGATTAAAGCCCTTTAACCGGTTATTTTGCATCATCTTCTTTTAATGCATGGCGGTTTAATTTGAGGTGTACTTTTTTGTTATAGGCCCATACATCCGGTTTCAGCGTTTATGCTCCGACATAATCATTACACTAGTATACTCATACTTTGAATTCGTCATGATCTGGACGGTAGATTATGATATGCTCGTATGCTTGTGCACTTATGTCAGGGTTTGTTTTTTCACTTAGTTCTTATTCTTTTTCTTTCGTTATTCTGTTTCTTTCTCTTTTCTTTGATTTCTTTTGCCCTTTGTACCTTGCTATTATGTCATCGGTACTTTGTATCCTATCTCCATTGCAAAACATATTCACATTGCTATTTATTCCTGAAACCCGCGGTTACAAGCTTTGCTTTTGCGGTTCCTTCATATTTCACATCTTATTGAGAATTGTTTTTTATGACACATTTTCTCGTCATCATCCACTTTATATCATATTTTTATCTTTTTGTTTGCTTGTCTGTTTGTTTTTTGTTCTGTTTGTTTGTTTGCTTGTTTCGTATTTCTGCTTTATAGAAGCCAAGTGAAAAATAAAAATAAACGTGCTGGAACTGTTCACTGTGTCTCGAGTGTAAGATCGGTGACAGTTTCAAAAATTCAGTTTAATTTCAATTCTGTAAACGCATGGACTCCCTCAGTCAAGCTTTGGTCCACTTCCTATAAACTGACACAATGAAGACGCACATGTGAATCTAAAGGTCCCAGATACTTACGGATTTAACCATTCACATTTTCCCTAAATGTTCATTTTTCTTGTAGGGCCTACTTTTATCATTTAAAATTATAAATATTCAACCAAAAACACCAAAACGTTCAATTTCAATTATGAAAATGCAAAGGCTCCCCTCGTGTGAGAGGGGGGCATCCCCCCCCCCCCACGCACACACAGACACACACCTTCGGTCGACCTCCAAACACTACACACCGTGAAGACGGACACGTGGATCAAGAGGTGACAGGTACCACGATTCCGCCAATAACATTGCCCTGAACATTCCTTTTTTTTCTCACTCTCTGATTAAAACAATTGCAAATTAATGATGATTATATTCCACTAAAGTGGGCACCATATTGTTGGTGTGAGCACCCCCATTTATACCAATACACAAACACCATAGTTTATAAGGTACTCGATCCCTATAATTTCATCAAACTTTGAGGGACTCTACAGATTTGATAATAGAGGGTATTTCTTCAATTTTATTTACTGCTTAAGTAGGAACGATACTTCTGCATGACATAAGAGATTCTAAATAGATCTCTTTTCCTGTATGCCTCCTAAAAAAGGAGAAAATTAAAGGGAAGCAGAAATCACTCCATTGGTTCACGCAATACGCTCTTTATAATCCAGCCGCTTGCTTCTTAAAATAGCGCCTGTACCTGCCCATCAGCGTACAGTACTACGCAAAATAGAGAGAGGCACTGCATGCATGCAATTTTATACTCTTCGATTCTCACTACCACTCTTGCCATTTTCTTACATTGGCGTTGTGAACAATTTCACCATGAACCGATGGACAATATCAAAATACGGTAGAATTAGTGAGTTTGCCAGAGTTTTAGCACTGCTTTCGGTAAGATACATGGTGTACAGTGGCGTATCTGGGGGGGGGGGGGGGCAAGGGGGGCACGTGCCCCGTGCGCCACTCCTTGGGGGCGCCGAAAACGAAAAAAACGAAAAAAAAAAGAAGAAAAAGAAAAAAACAGAAAGAAAGAAGAAGAAGAAGAAAAAAAAAAAAAAACTCGCCCAGACCGGGAAGGGGGGGGGGGGGGGGTGGAGGAAGAAAACCAAATCAAACAAGATAAAAACAAAAATGACAATGCTTATTGTGGTTCGCACAAGAATTCCATGTTTTGTAAGCTGCGCTCGCTTGCCAAAATTTATATAAAAAAGAAGATAAGAACAAAACGTGATGATGACGCGGACAAAATGACAATGTATATTGTGTTCACACATGCCATCGTTAGAAAGCAGAATGTTACACGGAGCAGCGGCTGCAATTTTATTTCTTTCGTTCTGAAGCGATCGCCCATTGGATCAAACGAGGGCGCCAAAGGTGTCAAACATACGGGGGGGGGGCGCAAAAAACCATATCAAACAAGATAAGAACAAAACGTAATGATGACGCAGAAATATACAAATTTCGGCTCACTCGCTCGTACTAATTTAGAGTATTTTTTCAAGTCCTCAGTTTCTTGGTATAAATCGTTATCTATAAGGCCGTCACTTTATCTTGATTACAATTGTAAGATTTAATAAGCAAAAAATGACAAGAATTCCATGCTTTGTAAGCTGAAATACACAAATTTTCGGCTCGCTCGCTGCGCTCGCTCGCCAAAATTTATCAACAAAAAAGAGATAAGAACAAAACGTGATGATGGCGCGGAAATATACAAATTTCGGCTCACTCGCTCGTACTAATTTGGAATATTTTTTCAAGTCCTCAGTTTGTTGGTATAAATCGTTATCTTAAGGCCGTCACTATATCTTGATTACAATTGTAAGATTTAATAAGCAAAAAATGACAAGAATTCCATGCTTTGTAAGCTGAAATACACAAATTTTCGGCTCGCTCGCTGCGCTCGCTCGCCAAAATTTATATAAAAAAGATAAGAACAAAACGTGATGACGACGCGGAAATATACAAAAATTTTCGGCTCGCTCGCTGCGCTCACTCGCCAAAATTTATCTAAATTTATTACATTTAAATCACCCTCAAAAGACCCCTTTTAAGTGCTTGAAAAAGCATATCATGTGGACTTTTTTTAAAGTCTCTACCGGGATGGGGTTGGGGTGAACACTTTTTCAGAAATTAGGGGCGCAATTTTCGCGCTTGCCCCGGGCGCCGTTTTCCCTAGATACGCCACTGATGGTGTACTTCCGCAGGCGTCAACTCCGAGAACCCCATCGTTAACAAGGGTTGAGGACTGCGAGAGCCGACACAACCTCTCCCGGGTGTATAGCTCTGAATTCAAAGAATTCTTTGACGACTGGATCGGACGCAAAACTGTCATAGGAATTAAAACACAACGTCACATGGAATGATTTGATTTTGTACCTTTGTTGAACGTTACATGGATCAATCAGAACTTGCTTCAATTGATCAGTACAATTTTCTACACAGCTATGGCGATGTTCATAGTTTTCAAAAAAAAAAAAAAAAAACACACACACATAATTCATTATGCAGCACCAGTGAACACTCATATGAAACATAGACATAACGAAAATAATGGTCAACGACATGACAGTATAAGGTACACATGACGCAAATAAGAGGCGGCCTACATCAAATCAGGGAGGTGGAAGAGGCACCTCCCTGATCAAATCGTCGGTGGTCATCCGAACCGTCGTATATCCCGAATTTCGGCCAAATTGTCGACTTTGAAATTTTTAGTCGTTTCGATAGTGGACACTCTGTTATATATCTCGTGAAATTCTCAGTTCTAATTTGATGCATTTTTTGAGTGATTATTGCTTTTATCATTGTCATTTCATTTTGTTCTAATATATAATAACTTTCCCCACAGGCATACATGTAAAAAAAAAAAAACAACAACAACAGCGATATGCCGTCCTCTCCTATATACGCGGTTTGGATAATCTTCGACAAAATGGCGCTTTCATTTTCTTATTCCTATTCAGGGCCGGCGCTAAAGAGAGGGGGCCAAGTTTATATTTCTGGTGCCACTTTCGGATTTACTCAGGTGACAGGTAAAAAAGGGGGAGGGCTTAACTGCAATTTTCTGGTGCCACTTCCGGGTTTAATTCCGGTGCCACTAATGGCTTTGATCAGCTGACAAGCAAAAACAAAACAAAACAAAACAAAATGGACCCAATTGGTAAGACCCTGTGTATTCCTATCCCCCCCCCCCCCCCCCTTTTGCGCCCTGCTATTCAATCAGGCTGAGCAGAATCGCCCACCCCAACCAAACCCCATTATCGCTAAGTTTGTTCACATGCGGGACAGAAACAGGATCCTAGCGGCCTTTGAGGATCGTCAACGCCGGCCCGACCTCGCTTCTCAAGCTCCTGACGCGACTCCCTCCCCACCTCCCCTTCAACGGAAAAGAATCACGGTCCGCACTGATTTGCCACCGGCCATGAAAATCACCAGAGGACAGCTAGCTAAAACTGCCTACAGACTGAGGAAAGAGAAAGGAGTGTCGACCAAGATTGCTGTTCTGGGAACGAAGGTAATTTTGAAATGGAAAGAAAAAAATACTAGCAAATGGAATGACTACAGTGACTAGAATGAGTCAGCTTTGTTTCAAGCATTTTGGTTTCTACAATGAAGCACTTTCGTCATAAAATCTCGTCTTGTCATGTATAATAGATTTCAATACAGATAGCTTCTTATGTATACAATCAATGTTTGTCAATGCTAAGCGGTAATGTGTTTTACTGCTCAACGGTGATAGTCGTTTTCATTGCCAACAAAGACAGGTTTTTTTTTTCTACATATTTAACGCTTTACTGAGATAAACGTTAACAGTGATTAACGTTAAGTGTTTTTTTGCATTGCTCTTGTTTGTATGCTTGCTCAGCATGTTTATTTATACAGTTTCTCTGAAACCACTATATACCATTTTCGTAATGATGTGCCTAATTGACGTTGCTTTCCATCAGTGTATAAGCCAAAAGATGATGCTTTAGTTGTTTGTTTAAAAGAAAAAAAACACTTCATTGAGGTCGTTTTATGGGCATTGCCATTACTAATCATAATGTTAGTTCTGTGTATGATTATGTAGGCCAATAGTGCTGAACTTTTCACTGTAGTCCACATTTTGTTCATTGATTTATAGTTAGCCCGAAGTGGTGGCTGCGAGCAGACAACCGTGTCTTCTCTATGACGAGATTTTTGTCTAGTTCCCTTTTTTACTTCACTCCTCGTGATTTTAATTTCGGTCCTTGTTTCGTTTTTGATATATATGTATATTTTTTCTTTTGTTTTTGTCTTGTCTTTTTGTTTCCGGGATTTTTCCCGCAGAATTTCGTTTGTACCGTATGTCTTTCTTGTGGAAAACTCTTCAGCAGTTTCCGTTCACACAATATAATTGCTGTACGTGAATACTCTAATAGCCCACTTGTATTATTGATAGAATTAAGAAACCTTTTGTCTCTCACCTGGTTTACTGGAAAAACATTATTGTGTACCACGCTCCAGAAGCATTCCTTGTATTTCTTCTCGAAAAGATTCCTCTTATACATGCATTTGTGTGACTTCACACATGACTCACCCGTTTCCGTAACGGCAATTTGCATCCTTGGCGTCAGTATGTTGCTTGGCATCGAAATTTACCAACTGGTATTCCTCGCTGTTTGCGTTTCACACCAGCTTGTCTTAAATGTCTCTTTCCATAATGACAATGTTAGGTATTTTCTGCTTCCTTTTGAAATGTTTATATGCTACTTGGTAACGAAATCTCCCAATTGTTATTTACACGGTGTTTCCGTTTCTGGCAAAGTATGTCAAGTTGTCTCTTTGTTTAACAGTAATGTCATGCTTTCCTCGTATTTCCAAAGTCAATATGTTACGCGATGTATATTGAAACCTCCCAACAGGTGTTATTTTTGTATGTCACACGTTTGGGAACCACGTCTAGTTTGTGTCCCCGTCCGGCTTGAAAGTGATAGTTTCTTTATTGTCAACCTTTTCTCCCCCACTAGTTGTAATCTAATTCACAATGGCTAATGAGGTGAATACAAACTCCCTATTTGTGACCAAGACTTCAGATTGTACCAGGGAGGTGACTCACCTCCCTGATTGTACTGACAACCCTGTATTTTTACCGTCCCTTTACACGGCCACACCTGAGCTGCGATTTGATTTTGATCCCAATGATCGGTTAGCTTACAACATTACCACTAATTATTATTCCGTGAATGAAATGATTGAACAAATGCAAAAGACTCCTGTGAGTGAACTTCTTCTTTTGCATTATAATATCAGAAGTCTTAATAAAAAGATTGATCAGCTGGAAACATTTTTAAATCAAGTGAAATCTGATTGTTCTGTTATTGGTGTATCAGAGACTTGGATAAGCAACTTGCCGTCTTCATTTTATTCTATTCCAGGGTATACTTTTCATTCGAATAATAGGCTTGACAGGAGAGGGGGTGGTGTAGGTTTTTTTGTTACAAACAATTTGGAAGTTAAAACATTGAAGGATTTAAATATAATGTGTGATAGTTTGGAATGTATTTTTATTGAAATTGAAATATCAAAACAAAAGAATATTGTAGTTGGTGAAGTTTATAAGCCGCCTTCTTCCAATTTCCGGGACTTTTTTGAAACGTTTTCTGATTTGTTGCTAACGCCTTCCCTACACCAAAAGAATATTTTTATCATGGGGGACTTTAATTTGAATTTGCTTCATTACAATGAAAATGTCCACTGCCAAGAATTTTTAGACCTGATGTTATCCAAATATCTTATACCGTTAATTAGAAAACCTACCCGTGTGACTGATACATCATCCACCTTGATAGACAATATTTTTTCTAACGATATTTCGTTTGTATCATCTGGTGTTATAGTATCTGATATATCTGATCATTTCCCGATATACGCCAAGGTTCCTCTTGTGAAAAGCTGTTGTCTTAAGACTCAAAGATTTACTTTTCGTGATTTTTCTGAGAGCAACATTGATAGACTCAGGGGGAGATTGTTGACTGCTAACTGGGAAGAAGTTTTTGGTATTGATAATGATGCAGAAACTGCATTTCATACTTTTCTGGATAAATTTTCTAGGCTTTATGATGAAATTATTCCTTTACGACAATCCACCCGTTCTACCTATAAAAAAACACCAAGAATGCCTTGGATCACCAAATCCCTCCTTAAGTCTATCAATCATAAGAATAATTTATTTTGTAAATATAAGAGGAATCCGAATGAAAATACAAAAGGTAAATATGCATGTTATCGTAATATTCTTACAACAACTTTGAGATTTGCTAAGAGGAGGTATTTCACGAGGCAGTTTGACCTTTACAAAAATGATACCAAGAGTACGTGGAAGGTGATTAATGAAGTTCTCAGAGTTACAGATAAATCGGAACAAGTGAAGGAAATATCTCAGCATGGTATCTCGATCCAAAATCCGGTACATGTTGCTAATGCGTTTAATGATTTTTTTGTTGATTTAGGCCCCAGTCTTGCTAGTAATATCCCAATAACAGATAAAGAATTTCATTATTTTCTAACTGATCCAAATCCTCAATCTGTGTTTTTTACTCCCATCCAAGAATACGAGGTGAGGGATGTAGTTCTGAAGTTGAAAGCAAAAAAGAGTGCTGGACATGATGGTATTACAAATTTTTTACTGAAAAATATTATATCGGCAATATTGTCTCCTTTAACATATATATTTAATCTGTCCCTTGTTACTGGCGTAGTGCCTAGTCAAATGAAAATTGCTAAAGTTGTTCCGATTTATAAAAAAGGTAACAAGCAAGATGTAAGTAATTATCGTCCAATTTCTCTTTTGACGGCGATGTCTAAGATTCTTGAACAGTTGATATATTCTCGTGTAATTAAGTTCCTAAACGAATGCAATATTTTTTGTGAGTCTCAATTTGGATTTAGGAAAAAACACTCTACTACTCATGCTGTGCTTGCTTTTATCGATAAAGTAGCCCACGCTATTGACGACTCGTCACATACTGTTGGTATATTCCTGGACCTGTCCAAGGCCTTTGACACTATCGATCACGGTATTTTGCTATACAAACTCTCGCACTATGGGATACGTGGAAAGGCCTTGGACTGGTTCAGGAGCTACCTAACTAACAGGAAACAGTTTGTAAATATCAACGGCTTCAGTTCCAACTTAAAAACACTATCTTGTGGGGTCCCTCAAGGATCCCTTTTAGGCCCACTTTTGTTTATTCTTTATATAAACGATTTCAAAAATTCATCTAATGTTTTATCTTTTCTTCTTTTTGCCGATGATTCTAATATCTTTTTTTCCCATCGAAACCCAACAACCCTTTTAGATGTAGTGAACAGAGAATTAAAGTCGGTTCAAATGTGGATCCAAGCTAACAAGTTGTCTCTTAATATAAACAAAACTGTTTATATGTTATTTAGTAATTCTGTGATCCATTTGCCTGGCGATATAAAAATGAATAATAATAGTTTGATTCAAGTTGAATCGTTTAAGTTTTTAGGTCTTTATATTGACCATGAATTAACATGGAAATATCACATGAATTATTTATCTAAAATGCTTTCGAGAAATACTGGGATTTTAAATAAGCTAAAACATTTTTTCCCAAAGTATATTTTGAAAAACTTATATTCAACGCTCATTTTACCCTACCTCTGTTACGGAATACTTGCCTGGGGAAACTGTGCCAAATTATACATTGATAAAATTTTCAAACTACAAAAACGGGCTATTCGTTCAATAAATCTAGCCGATTATTATTGTCACACGAATTATTTCTTCTTTGAAAACAGACTCCTTAAGGTTGCTGACTTGTTTTTATACAACTTAGGCACATTTATGTTTCAGTTATCAGCAAACGGCTTGCCTGACGTATTTACTCATATGTTTCAGAAAAACTATATCGTCCATGCTTACCCCACAAGACAAAGAGAATCATTTCACCTTCCACGTACTCGCACACTCCTTGCTCAAAAAACAATTGTTTTTACCGGACCTAAATTCTGGAATGATCTTCCCGCCGATTTAATCAATTGTTCTAGTATGTTTACATTTAAACAAAAATTGAAATTAATGTTAATAAATGAATATAATCAGTCTGATTAGAATATTTCAATATGTTATATGCGCAGTATCCTCGTTCAATGTATATTTCTGGTTTATGCTCCCGTTATATAATCACTGCACCCGTATTTGTATTAACATTTTGAACTCATTATGAAGTTGATTATAGATAATGTGCACGTATATACTTGTGTACCTAATTATATATGCCATATTTTCATTTAGTTCTTATTCTTTGGGTTCTTGTTTTTTGTTTTGTTTTTTCACTTTTTCTTTTTATTCTCTTATTTCTTTTTCCCTTTGTACTTTGATATTTTAGCTTTCATAATCGTTTCGTCATTATTACTTTGTGTCCTATCTCCATTGATTGCATAGAAAATTTACACCGTTATTTTTTCATGGAACCTGCGTTTACAAGCTTTGCTTTTGCGGTTCCATCATATTTCACAAGTTATAGAGAATAGTCTTATGTACATTGTGTATGCTGACACACTTTTTTCTGTTCATGTCCCGACGTATGACATATTTTGTATCTTACTTGGTTTGTATTCTTTTTTTGGATGTATTTTGATGTCAAGTGAAATATGAAAATAAACGTGCTGGAACTGTTCACTGTGTCTCGAGTGCAAGACCAGTGCAGTTTCAGTTATTCAATTCAGTTATTCAATTCAATCCTCAGGATTTTGTACATATAACGGTATTAGACAGTAATTAGCAGCGACCAAACATGACCTTGCATCAGAAAACCAGCGAAAGGTCGCACGGTCTGATTTTACATGAGGACTCAAATAGGTGAAATGGGTCAACCTAAAAACAATCTTTAGTGCTTCTCATTCTCTGAAAGAGCAATTCTTCTTCTACATAATGTTCTGACGGTCCGTTTTCATTTCTTATAAAACTCTCTACACACCATTCGCTTTCAACTCTAAGTACTTTTGAATGAATAATGCTATACTGCTTTGAAAATCATCATCAGTGATAAATAGCACGTACTTATAGACTGTGCAGAATTTCAGCTTAGTTTGATAGTTCCTTCATTGTGTTACTATGGACATTTACATCCTGCTATTTACCCCATTCATTGCATGGAACACAATTTGGTGACAATTAAGCACTGGAATAGACCCTTAATTTCTCAGTAAATACTATTCTACAGTGTGTGCTTTCTCTCCATTATCCAGATTGGTGGTAAACCCCATTTGTAGAGTTTGATCTTTCAGAATCGAATCTTTCCTGAAACTAGAAATCCACGTCTGGCGACTTTTTGGTGCTTTCGTGATGCATGGTCATAAATAGTGAAAGTATTTGTAATTTGAAGAATAACATGAAAGACAGGATAAGAAAGAAATAATGTTCAAGTATACATGTGTACTAGCCAATCTTTCAGTTCCTAAACTTAAAATTGAGTTGTTAAAAGCTTGATAACATATGCCAAGATTAACCTAAAATCGTGTAAGTAAACAAACCAATCCCAAACATGTAAAATTACGTCATTTTATAAGGCAATATACAGGCGTTTTAGATTTTGGAGGCTATTTCGGCGACCAATTTGAATACCTCAAATCTCTCAAGGATGCATGAATTGCATCATCTAGATTCGGATGCAGCACCCTCGAAATAGGGCAAAACTATTTAAAAAAAAACAACAACATTGTACGGACGGTCAAACAGGGTTCAACCTCTGGCACCCAGAGTAATAGACAATCTGGTAAGGTGAATTTGCGTTTTAGAGCAAGGTATTCGGGATAATTAACTGGTTATTTCTAAGATAAATTTAATTTGAACACATTCCTTCTCTACTCTCTACCTACATATTCTCTCTAGTTCAGCATAACATGTAAGCTTTAATTATGAGCAGCGAAAAATTATGTGGTCAACGGTGGTGTAATAGAGTATAACATGGCGTAATACATAATATCAGACATTTTGGCTATATATGAAGTCTGTTTTGGGAACAAAATCCTAGTACTGACAACATGCATAATACAATACAATACAATGTTTAGAAATTAGTCAATTCTGTACAACGGCTAAAACAAAGAACCAAAATTACTGCCTGACAGTATAGAGACAGTAATAGGCCTTTGTGTAAACATGTATAATAACAAAGAATGTGGTGTCTAACAAAGTCATAAGAATCCACACAGTGACTTTTCTCGGTTTATCGAACTTGTACAATAAAGGTCAAGCCTGAACGTTGCCTTCAATTCCAGATTAGAGTGAAATCTCTTTGGTGATTTTATCAATTATACATTATACACAAGACAACTCCCAAATGAGCTGCCGCATTTCCTTCAATCTTAGTGATTATATTCCTACAAATAAAGATTGACGGTACATACACTGCGAGGATAGCGGCTCCACAGCATCCGTTACGAAGACTCATTCAGCAGATGTAAAAAGAAGTTATGATACATAATTATGTTTATCCTTGAATAACACCAATGACTGGTTAAAATGCATTTCTGCCTATTGTCTCAGAGAACTTTTTCGCCATTTGATTTTATGCTGAAGGTAATAAGAAGACACTCTGCTATCAAATAAGAAG
The DNA here is from genome assembly GCF_964275005.1 of Diadema setosum. Taxonomy (NCBI): domain Eukaryota; kingdom Metazoa; phylum Echinodermata; class Echinoidea; order Diadematoida; family Diadematidae; genus Diadema; species Diadema setosum. The sequence goes on from NC_092695.1 coordinate 11,505,412, forward strand.
AGAGAAGTGTAATACATTAAGGAGGGCTGCAATCATGACAATTATAAAAGTTACACAATTCGAGCAGTCAGTGTCATGAAAGGTCAAATTTAGCAGCGTTAGGCTTGCACGTATAATGCACTGATTCACTATTTCCTTTACTCAATTGGAAATTATTACAAGGATCGAAAGCCCTCCACTCTGTCCATGCTTTCAAGAGTGCAAACACATCACGCAAATATTATAGGACAGTACGATGTTCTGCTAAGCTACGTATAGAATTATATACGCTAAGGTGTCCATTAATGCAGTTTGAAACTTGGTGAGAGCTGAGTAACACATATAAAAGCTAAGCCGAAAATCATGTTAGTAAAGAAACATGCCCAAAGTGTCTCTTTAGGCATGTCTTTTTAGTGGGTCTCTCCATTTTTCGCACTTTAAGCAAAGTTATACATGTACTTTATTTTGATCACTTCTTGTTTTTTTTTTTTTTTACTACAGTGTATAATTACTATTATAAGGTCCTCCTCAATTGTTTTACATCCTTTTCGATACATAATGTTCTATTTACCTTATTCTCTGTTGTCGAAAGAAGTGTAACTTATATGTTGTGTCGAAAAATTAAATAAACTTTGAATTGAATTGAAAAAAAGTGTGTGATTTTTAGACTAATGAGCAAAAGCGAACCTTCTCAGCTTCTATACCTCGGAGAAGCAGCACTAAGAAAATTGACTAATATACGCCATACGCAAGCCCTACACATAAATAGGTGTAGACAAGGAGAAGTGGAGATATTGTAAGAGGAGGAAAGAAGACGGCGAATACTATGCTACGAAGAAGTGTGCACCAGATTGCGGTCATAATAATTTTGTGGAGGACCCTCTCATATTGAAAAAAAAAAAGAAATCTATTTTCGTTTAAGAACAAGTCAGAATGAACAATGATTGATAAACTCTGTTCACAGGTACATGTATTTCGACTCTTCTCCAGCGATGATTGACGCAGAAAAAAACTGGAAATGTCCCTATATACAGTGACTGGTGTGTCGCCGCTATGCGCATGATTCTCCCAATAGAACATCAAAGTGAGAAAATGGGTCCGTGTGACTGGCTAATAATCACATTCAGTCACATTCAATACATTCAGTCACTTTCAAAATGTGGACAAAAATAGTGACATTACAGCATCTTCTCATGACCTTTTACTTCCATGACCTGAATCTATCCCTTCAGAATCATTGTTCAGTAATGTATGTATATATACCTGTTGATGTCACAAATATACATTGCGTCATTTCCGCGGTACATTAAAGGGATGGTACAGTATTTGTGGAGATGAGAACTGGGCTTTTAACTTTTTGCAAGATACCCCCCCCCCAAAAAAACAAAAACAAAAACAAAAAAACAAAAACGCTTATGATTAATAGTACAGAGCATACCATTTTAAGAGGAATTCAAAGTTTATTTGATGAAAAACGGGTTTGGAATGACTGACACATCCAAAAATAAAGTAAAACAAAGCGATCGTAATAAGGTATGGGTCCCACACTTTATCAGAATCACCCTTTTTTAAATATCTCAGCCATTTCAAAACCAATTTTCATCAAATAAACATTGAATTCCTCATAGAATTACATGATCTTTCATATTTCATAAGAGGTTTCTCATTATCTCACCAAAGAATGTTAGAAACCTGAAATTAGGTCGCAACCAAAACTATACGATCCCTTTAAGTTGTATGGTGAAAATGTTACTTAACCAGTTTCGGGTTTAATTTTAGCATTTCAACTTTACCTTTGACCTTTTCTCGACCTTATGACCCAAAATGTCCCCCCAAAAAATCTTCTCCAGGCAACACATTTATACAGATACTTTAAGTTTCATGAATTTACGCTGAGTTATTTCCGACATGATGGAAATTATCATGAAATTTCAGAATTTTTACTTGACCGTTAACCTTTGACCAATTTAAAGGCCTGAAACTTTCTGTAGAGAACTATTACCTGGTAATGTATACGTACAGTAAGTTTTAGTAAAATACCTAAATATGCCTTGTAGAGCTTTGGAAGGAAAACATTGGAGATTTAAAATTTGACTTTGACCTGGAGCGTGCACTCCCATCTGTTGATAGGAGCATAGTCCACTCATACATACATGTACTTAGATACTTTGAGCGGTGTTTCAGTTACATTGTCCACAAGATCGATTACGGGCAGAAAGACGGACGAATTGACAGACGGACAACCCGAAAACATAATGCCTCAGGCGACACTTCGCGGCGGAGGCATTAAGATGTATTTTTCTTTTCTTTTCTTTTCTTTGTTTTTTTTTTGTTTTGTTTTTGCTAATGTAAGGTAAGTATGAATTATATATATCTTCTGCCCGCACGCAGTATAGGTTATGAGGAAGCTTCAAATCAATTTCTATGTACATAAACATTATAGGCATATGTATATATACGTGGTGACACTAAAATGATAGAATTTCTAAGTTTTCAATTCTCAAACTCTTATTTTGAAAAGTGAATGATTTGTGTGGACCATACAGCAGGCGTAATTGGCACTTTCTGTGTCTTAATCTTATATCTCTTTTGATTTCTATTTTTTCTAACTTTGACTAAGATAAGACTTACTGAGACCCGCTGATAAAAAGTGCAAACAACTCGGCTATAACTGCTCATGTTCGAGTTACGCCTGTGCTTATCCATTGGCTTACTTATAGAAAGCTTTAAATAGAGGACTTACGGAAAATTTGACTACATTTGTTTTAAATGGAATTACATTAAGTTAAAAGCACTTTTCACCATGTATGCGTAAAGTTAACAGAAATGGACTATTGAATATTTTGAATTCATAAAGAAACTTATACAATGGCCCTTCAGTCATAGTATATCATGTAATGTTTCTTCAGCAAATGGATATGTGCAGATTATCTCGCCAAAGTCTTCGTTGTGCTGCTTTGACGTATACAGTTTTTGTGGATTGTTCAACAGCTTTCTCAATTTTTTCATTTTTTTTTTAAATTATGACAAGCTTATCTTGGGTTTTACGAGCTTTTCTTTCCGACAATAGATCTCCTATAAACGTATTTAGAACTATAAGACTAATGGAAAATGTCGGCACAGTCTTCATTTAAAGGACAAATTCACCTTCATTAACATAAGGATTGAGAGAATGCAGCAATATTAGTAGAACACATCAGTGAAAGTTTGAGGAAAGTTGGACAATCGATGCAAAAGTTATGAATTTTTAAAACGTTTGTGTTGGAACCGCTGGATGAGGAGACTACTAAGGCTCGTGATGTCATACGAGTACAACAGTATAAAGAAAATGTAAAGAAAATTCAACATATTTTCACTTTTTTTGCATAATAAAAGAGCGCTTGACTTGCCTCTTTCTAAAGGCAATGGGAATATTACCCATAACATATGTCAGTAACTAGTCAAGGGAATGTGTACTTTTTTCAAAAGATGAAATTTTGCGAAATTCTCTTTATATTATTCTCATATTGTTGTACGCATGTGACATCATACAATGCAGTAGTCTTCTCATCCAGCGGTGACTGCACAAAAACTTCAAAAATTCATAACTTTTGAACGGATTGTCCGATTTTCCTCAAACTTTCAAAGATGTGTTCTACTAATATTGCTACATTTTCTCAATCCTTACGTTAGTGAAGGTGAACAGGTGAACTTGTCCTTTAAGGACGTACCTCAACAATCGACAAAATAGCACAACCTCCCGTTTCTTGTCTTTATTATCTACACAAGAACACACAAGCATAACATTTAATACAATATTGTTATATCACTTATTGGAAAGGTAAGACTACGATTTAAAATTTGACTATACTATTTTCAGGCTTATCCACCTGGTGCACACAAATTCAAGGCAGAGCAACACAAACTGAAGACAGAGACGAGCTTAAATTCCCTTACTCACATTGCAGCTGTAGTTTTACAGCTTTATAGTGATTTACATACATGAGGGTGATGGAGATATTACACATAGATACATCTATAATACTATGTACATCATCTTTCAATTCAACTGTATCATTCTATTCTTTTAGTGGAAATAATCCTCCAAGCTCGGCGTCACGTAGGGCCTTCAGAAGATCACCCAAATTGCCACCCGTAGAATTCATCCACGTGTTCAGGCACTGTCGAGTAGCCATTTTGAAGTCTTTATTTTGCCCGCGTAGGATCTGTTCAGCTCTTGTGAAATGGATGTAAAGTTTGCCACAAAAATCATGGTACTTCTCTGGTGGGACTCTTGACGAAAGCCAGGTAAGTTGGTCCTCTGATACTTTACAAACCCTGGAAGAACATATTATTGTATCAAATGTCATTATCATTTAAATGACAAGACGGATAAGTGTGATCATCAGATACTAGAAATACAGCTCTGTAGAATCAAGCAAAAAAAAATTGTAAATTTCATGGAGTGTGTGACATGGGTGTAGGAATCGGAATAAAAACAGAGCTATTTAAGAAATAGCACAACATTTTTCCTACTGTAATTTTTCCCCCTCAGTTTGTGAGTGTTTCTTTTTTTTTCCAATCATACGAAAAACAGGAAATAAAATTAGACTTCTAGTGGTGAAGACTGAGAGATACAGAAGGTAATTTTTATTTCCTTTTTAATGCTAATCTCTGACTGCATTTTGTTGTGAAGTGCTGTGAAACCAGATATTGACTGTGTAAGGGCGCTATATAAATGATCCGATTGCATTGTTTTGTATTGTATTGTATTGTATTGTATTGTATCTGCATGACGTGAAAGTTTTCACACAAAGGATAATAGGCCTCTCTGCCCAGCATCGCACTCACAGTGATGTGCTTTATTTGCAGTCATTTTCCTGTTTTGAGTTATGAGTTAAAATAAAAGATACAAACTATTACTTAGTGAGTGCACAATGGTATCGTCACAATCCCTGCTTATCGACATCATTCAAATATCACGATAATTATGACAATGGTTATACCTTGCAATCATGTCTTGCACAACTTCATCTCGTGCGTAGTGCAGAGGGACATTCCCTGTCTTGTCAGTGATGTTGACATCTGCACCATGCTGAAGGAGGTAGAGGACAAGGGCTTGCGTAGGTTGCAGATGGTCTCTGGAATACTCCTTCATGATCTGTGGTTAACAACGATATGTTGTATACAGATTTTCTCGTTCGAAGTGACCACGTATTTCAACTAAAATTTAAATAGATATTCATGAACTTCAAACATTCTTACTAAAGAAACATGAAATGTATTTAAATCTATAAAAGTGTTGTTAACTTATCAAGGTGTCTAGCAGCTGTAATGAAGCCTGAGGGTAATTTTATTTATCTGACATGTAAGTATTACACCTACGGTAATGTATCGCGGCAAGTGACGTATTTTGTTATTCCATGTTTTGACGGATAGGAATTGAAAGCAGGATTATGATAATGGTAGAATTTCAACTCGCTAATATGTGATTATCCAAAGCATCAATACATAATATTTAAACAGTTTAGTTAAATTCATCACAGTTCCGACGGTATCAAACATGAGTCATTTCCTGAAATTCTTGAAACCTCTTTACGAGTTTTCATGCCAAAAAATTAACAAATGCGATCTGTTTGCAAATCAAAAATCCCCTACACTTTTTATTTGTAATATATCTAAGTGCAGCATGTCGTTACATTTGCTGTTGTTAATAAAGTAATGCATATCTTCGCATACATAATTTTATGTTACTTTGACCATAAGTGCACAGTGAATTACTGTCAAAATTAATGGAAACGATATCCTGTTTTTCTTTTCTTTCTTGCTTGTAAAAAGAAAAATGCCTTATGTACACTGCATTGTTGTTTGGATTCTGACTTGTTATCGACATGCCTCAAAACTCAACAACATACTTTCCTCAGGGCGGATGAACAATCAAGACATCTCTTGGTATCGTTGCAGAGTCTGACGGCCGTGTGAAGACACGTTTGACCATTGCGAGATTGAATGTTCAGGTCGGCATCAGATTCCACTAGGGCTTCTATCACAGATGAATGACCGTGCCATACAGCATGGTGCAATGGAGTGAAGTCTGTCCGATCAACGCTGTTTATCAATCCAACATCCTTTAGCTGAAAATACATAAAATGAGACAAATCAGAAGATTATTCCGGCTAAAACAATGATACTGGTGATATTGGTGATATTGGTGTCTTTCCTGAAGAGCACTGATTTCCTTTTTTTTTTCATAGAATACTAAAGGGGGCTGAAACATTATTTAGGAGACTGCAACTTGAGAAATAATTTTGTATTTTTCAGTTAAAAATGACAGGTATATGAATTGCAACAAAACTCTATCACAAGAAGTACAAGAATAACGTTTTTTATGGTTACAGCTCGTTATTCCGAAGGTTCGTTATTCCGAAGGCTCTTCTGTCCGAAGATTCGTTATTCCGAAGGTTCGTTTTTCCGAATTTCATTTTCGGATTAACAAATCTTCAGAATAACGAACCTTCGGAATAACGCCACAAATGTTCGGATTAACGAACCCTTTTTCATTTTCGGATTAACGAACCTCTAGGTATAGGGAATTTGTGTGTTTCGGATTAACGAACCTTCGGAATAACGAACCTTCGGAATATCGAACCTTCGGAATAACGAACAGCACCCTTTTTTATCGTATTTTCTTATTGGATAATGCAAAAGAGTTAAGAATTCTTTAAAATGCATGTTTTGGACAAAAAAAAAAAACAAGTGAATATCTACAAGTAACCAAAAAAAAAATCTGTTCGATTGAAATATTAAACATATGGGAATCATTTCATAACATTCAAGGAATTCTTGGTATTTGATTTTTTTTTTTCGTGTGCATTAAATAATGCACAAATTTCATTAAATTTCATATTTCATGCCACCGTAGTCTGTTGTTTAATGTATGGTGGTGTGTACATGCAAGAAGATATAGGTTTTTGAGGTCAATGCCCCTTATATCAGAGTAAGTTTGGTCATGCAAATTTCCACAGGGAATTCAAATGTCCACATAGAAAGACCAATATCCTAAAAGGTATGATGTCCGTAGCCAAGTCGAATATAAACTCAACAGAAATTCTTGCGTCATCTCAGTTCAAGGAGAGTATCATGTCGGTATAGGTAATTCAAATGTCACATAGGTATTTATTCATATCCGTTGAATCTGTGATATATATATATATATATATATGATAGTTGCTTAAATGTTAGTATGTATACGACTGACAAGATTAGTGGAGAAGTTTCTAAATGTAAAGGCTACATTCCATTCATGTGAATGGAATGAGCTCAACCAATCCAGAATGTTCTAGTATATGGCTAAGTGATGCAATGCATACATTGTACAGTACATGGTTACTTGTAGCCCGGTGTAGTTATTTTTAGGTATGATGTCATGCAGATAATTAACCAGTGAGTCAGGGTGTCTGGAAGGATCTTGAACTCACAAGTATGAAGCTCTAGGTTGGAAATAATTACAGAACATTCAAGAAATGTTGAAGGTCCGTATATTATGAACCACAGAAATTCTGAAGTTGGCAGAGTACCCAATACCTTTGCTCTGAGAGTTACGTCACTTCTGGCTCTGAAGCGACTTGTTATAGTCAGTCCTGTGTTACCTGCTGACCTGCTATATTTTGTGGAGATAAGGACTGCGAGACATATTGCCGGAGGAGAATTGCTTCGCCTATTGGTTACCGACTCCATTTTTAATATCTATGGACATTGCAACGGTGATTGATTGGATTCCTAGATAGCTGGATATTATTTGCTGGATTATCATTCACACATTGAGTGGATACGTTCGTCACAACGTCCGGATTCTACACGTATCGCTGTGGATTTACACCTTGGATTACAGTAACCGCATGCAGACCATTCATTAACGTGTTTAGTAGTGGATCAGTTAGCTGCGTATCGAGGATCGTTCACCTGTGCGTTAATTCTCATCTTCCTGACATTTCCAGTGGAGTACGTGGAACCTATGATTATTACCTTCGACTGTAACGCATGAAAGTGAATACACAGTTGCATTATCTATTGTACTGATAAAATAGAGTTTGGCGGGAGAGTTTGTTCCGGAAATATCACTGTTAACAAACCACCTGAACATTAACATATTGGTTCTTTTGTGAGATCATTCTTTGTGTGATTTTGATCGTAACAACTCCAAAACACTGCAAAGATCCTGCCTTTTTCACGAATCTCAGATGCTGTGTACAATAAGTATTGTGATGTGAAGACTATGACACTATCAAGCAAAGACAATTTTATATATATGGCTTTACAGTAAAAACTCGTTTCTCCGTTGATTTTTTTTTTTTCTTGTCTGAAGAACATTATTTCTTTCAGGGAACGCAAAGGTAGACCTGTTCGAGTCGAGGGTATTGATCGTACCACCAAACAGAAGGGGGTGGGAGAGTGAGAAGAAAAGAGAAAAGAAATGGGAAGAGAAAGACAGAGGGAGACGAAAAGAATGGAGAATATGGGAGGGTGATTAGTGTTATGATCATATAGGCTGATCTTATAGGCTCTCTTATTAGCAGCTCGATTGAAGGACGTGAACATCGGAGAAATGGTGCCCCCTTTTAGCCCCCTCCCCCTTTTTTTTTTTTTTTTTTTTTTTTTTTGCTCCGTGTAAGAGGGGAATAGTGATGTTCATTATTCCAAAGGTTTGTAATTTCTATAGAAAGAAATACGATCCTTTGTTCCAAAGGTTCACTGATATGAAAAGGAAAGAATTAAGGTTGGTTATTCCGAAGGTTTGTTATTCCAAAAATAAAATAAGGTTCGTTATTCCAAAGGTTCATCAATCGGAAAATGTAAAGACGGTGCATTGTAACAAACGTTCGGAATAACGAACCTGTTTTCATTCTCGGACTAAGGAACCTTCGGAATAACAAAACGTAACCGATGGAGATACCCCCTCCCACACCCTCCCCTTGTTCGGTCACCCTCCATACACTTATATCAGTACATTTGGGAAATTGGCACATTTCTAAATATTCCAACAAAATAGTGCACCGGATTGTTGAATTTCAATTCTCAAAACGTAAAATCTCCCTCGTGTGTGTACGTGTGTGGGTGCGTGTGGGGAGGGGACCCCTCCCGCACCATTCTCCTCTTGGTCTCCCCACATAGACTATACAGTTTGGGGTCTACTCTCTCTCTCTCTCTCTGCAAAGGACGATTACACATTCTTTCAGAAAGCTGAAACATGAGAAATGGTCATCAAAATGACAGGTACACATTTATTCATGAACTGAAACATAACAGCAGCAAAATTAGTTTTAAAAAGGTCATTTCTGTATGATTTTTTCTATGAGATGATAGAAAATATTAATAACATACTCAAGAAAAAAAAACATTTTGGGGGTATGCTTAAGACAATAAAAGTGAATAGTCACAAGCTAGAAACTTTCATCCTTCCATGTGTTATGATACATGTATATTGCATGCAACATTTGATTTCCCTCTCTATGCTGCAGCAATTTGTATTTATTGGGCTAATTTACCTGAACTTATACAGTGTCGTAAGCCTACATGTAGTGCTAAATCTTAATTTATTCACGGTCTCCAAAACCTTCAAAAAGACTAGTGAAAACCTATCCTAAGTACCGCTGGAGATTGGAACCTACAATAACAGAAAGTATAATTGACTCTAATGCAATGGGATTTGGACATTGTAAAGAAAACCTTTCACAATCGCAAATCACAATCGCGACACACACGCCTTTCCACATGCCCCTCTAGTCGTCAGAATTAAGTACGTTAAATCACAAATATCACTGCACTGTCTTTTTCATCTTTCGAAGAGTTGATAGATCAACATTGGAAGAAGTCCATTTCGTTGAAATTTGTGGATGAACGACGAGAAAGTGAAGAAAAATGGCAGCTAAGAAACCTGCCGGAAAGCTCAAGCAAGGTGACGGACCATGGGCTAACCGACTACGGGCAGCATCTCCGGTCAGTCACAACCAAGGAGACCCTCAATGTGCAGGTGATCAGCCAAGTGAGACATTTCCATTGACCATGGACTACGTGAAAGAAGCCTTGCAATCTCAAATAAAGGAGGCATTGTGCTGCGACGACGTTCTCCAAAAGCTGAATGACGTGATCTCGGCCGCCATATTGGACAAAGTGACACAAAGTGTGTACCAAGCAATCTCACTGGACCTTGAGCAAGTTAAGGCCGAACAGAAATCGATGAGCGAGCAACTGAAATATCTGGAAGGGAACCTCAAGAAGGTTCAGAATGCACTCGATGAGCAAGAGCAATGCTCCAGGCGAGAATGCCTCCGGTTCTACGGTATACCGGAAACAGCCGATGAAAACACTGACAACCTCATCATGGACGTCGTCAAGACCCACCTGGACATCTCACTCGACCCTACATGTATCTCCAGAATTCATCGCATCACACCGAAACCCAGAAGCGGAGTTGAAGGAGAGAAACCTGGACCAAAACCGATCATAGTCAAGTTTGGATCATACAACGCTCGGCAGACCGTCTTCAACGCCAAGTCCCGTTTCAAAGGGAGTCCCATCTTTGTACACGAGGATCTCACATCACACCGAAGGAAGCTTGTCCACGCAGCAAAGGACAGGTCATCAGTGAGACGGGTGTGGACCAAGGACGGGAAGATCACAGCGCTTGTCAGAACCGAAGGAATGAATGACAGAAGAGTCACCATCAGGAACATGGCAGACATTGAGAGACTGCGATAGGACATGGCTAGCATTGGTAAATATGACCGGTAAACCATAAATAATGAAATTAAAGTATCCATGTATGATGTGTAACAAAAGTGTTAAAAATAACCAAAATGCATTATGTTCCGGGTGTCTTAGGTGGTGCCATTTGAAATGCACTCCATACAGCAAGGACGTCTTTGTAACTGACAATTATTGGTTTTGTCCTTTTTGTTGTTTCCAGGAATTACCATTTCATGCTGGCAATGATATGGCAAATGTATCTGAAAGTGAAGAACACACGCATAATGACAGTCATAATGACTCCAGTACAGTTGGGCAGTTACATGATATTATGAGGCTTGATGGGGAAAAAAGAAATATTATGTCATTACATTTGGAAAAACAAATACAGAAACTACGAGTAAGTCCTGGGCTGAAAGTTGCTCATCTTAACTGTGCTTCTCTCACGAAGAATATTGATGAACTCCGACTATTTATGTCAAAGTCGAACATTCATGTATTAACGCTAAGCGAAACTCATTTAAATGAGCTTATTGATGACAGCGAAATTGCATGTAAAGATTATTCATTGATACGGAAAGATAGAAACAGAGCAGGTGGCGGTGTGGCAGCATATATACGGAGTGATGTAGATTATATACTGAGAAGTGATTTAATGAATGAAGATCTGGAAATGCTAGTGATTGAAATAAAGCCTGTAAAGGTGAAGTCATATTTTATTGTTTCATGGTACAGACCGCCTAACGCAAACTTGAATGTTTTTAAGTTGTTTGAATTGGCATTACAGAGAATAGAAGACCTAACTCGAGAATGTATTTTCAGAGATGCCAAGTTCAAAAAACTTTTACGAGTGAGATTTTATGACTCGGCGTCTCGGCGCTCGTGCGCATGCGCACGCGAACGAGGAGGGTGTCCCCTTCCCATGGTAGGGAGCTTTTTTTAATTATTAGCTCTTAATGATGCGATCTGGTGCATACTTAAGTGACTATTTTTTACTAATTTTGAAAGGCAAAAGGGAAATATACCTTCACGAATTGCAACTATCTATTTAATCCTTTGAGCTATGCTCCTTATTTTTGGCCCAAATTGCAGACTTCACCAGATTCGTGAGAAAAATGGGTGCCATGCGTGAGATCGTGAGACAGACCCTAAATGCTTGAGTCTCACGCAGAATGCGTGAGACTTGGTAGCTCTGTATTTTACTAGGGGATATGAATTGTGATGTAATGCCGGAAAATAAACCATGGCAAACAAAACGGTTACTTGAGTTAACGGAAGGTTTTGGTTATGTGCAATTAGTTAATTCGGCTACCAGAGTTACGGAAAACACCTCGTCAACGATTGATTTAATCATGACAAATACTCCAGCTAAAATTGATACTGTTGATATTTTACCCATGTCTCTGAGTGATCATTATCTTGTATATTGTGGCTGGGGTAAAAAGTGTGTCAAAAACAAAGTTGAACACAAATATAAGATTTCTCGAAATTTAAAGAAGGTTGATTATGGTTTGCTAAAAGAAGATATGTCTATGGAATCGTGGGAACACATCATGAATGAAACTAATGTAGAGGCAGCGTACACTGCATTTGAAAATACAATACGACTTGTGATAGACAAACACGCTCCCCTAAAGAAAAAAAAAGAGTTAAAAAGAAAGAATCGCCTTGGATTACTGATCAAGTCATCTCACTTATAAAGGAAAGGGATAATCAGAAGCGTTTGGCAAAGAAATCAAGCTCACCTGTTGACTGGGAAAAATACAAGCGTCTACGAAACAAGGTTATCGCTCAAATTCGTAGAGCAAAGAGAGAGTATATTACCAATAGTATCAATAACAGTAATGGTCAATCTGACAAGGTCTGGAAATCGTTGAACTTTGTTCTCCCGAAGAAATGTGAAACTGGTAGAATAACACAAGTAAAAACAGAAGGTGGAGAAATGTTGGGTAAAGAAGAAATAGCTGAATATTTTAATACATATTTCATTAATGTTGGTAAAACAATTCAAGAAAATGTTGAAGATAGTGAGTATGCAGATGACTGCAGGGACATGTTGTCCCAAAACATAGACTCGGAAAATATTTTCCGTTTTATGGATATTGAAGAAAACGAAGTACTGAAACATTTACATAATCTTGCTACTGATAAGGCCTGTGGTTTGGACAATGTACCTGCACTTATCCTAAAGTCCATTGCTGAATATATCTGTAAACCTCTTACATATATTTTTAATCTGTCGATGCACCAATACAAGGTTCCGTTGGCATGGAAACGGTCTCGCGTCACGCCCGTATACAAAGGTGCGGGTCAAAGATCGCAGGTTAACAATTATAGACCAATATCAATTTTACCAGTGATAGCGAAAATTATGGAAAAACTCATATTTGATCAATTGTACAAATATCTTCAAGAAAATGGACTTCTGGCAGTACATCAATCAGGATTTAGACCCAAACACTCAATGACGCCCTTAAGTAATGTAACTGAATACTGGCTCAACAAACTTGACCAAGGACTGTTTGTGGGTGTAGTCGCATTGGATTTAAAGAAGGCATTCGACACAGTAGACCATGCTACTCTATTACGTAAGATGTGTCAGTATGGCCTGTCTGATTCAGTGGTTGAATGGTTCTGCAGCTACCTGACAGATCGCACCCAGTGCACAGTTGTCAATGGGGTTCAATCTAGACCAAAGACAATTAAGTGTGGAATCCCCCAGGGTTCAAATCTAGGTCCCTTACTGTTCATTTTATATATAAATGACTTACCATTGTGCGTAAAGAATAGTATGGTTTCTCTATACGCAGATGACACCTGTCTGTATTACTCTTGTAACAACATTGATAGATTGGTGACAGTTCTAAATGAGGAATTAGATAGAATAAATGCATGGCTGTGTAAAAATAAGTTGGCACTAAATGCCCAAAAATGTGAGTTTTTATTGATTGGGTCGAGAAGGAGACTCGAGAGTATTTCAGTTCCTTGTGTAAAGATTAAGGACACGGTCATTAATCGGGTCACGCATATCAGATACCTTGGTGTACACATTGACCAGTACTTAAACTGGACAAAACACGTTGAATGTTTGCAGAAAAAAACTGAACAAGAGCTTGTATTTACTGAAAAGAATCAGACCTTTTATCACGCAGCAAATGGCAATGATATTCTATAAAACCATTATTTTGAATCAGATGGATTATTGTAGTCTCATATGGGGGAACATGGCAAAAACATATTGTGAAAAACTACAGAAAATACAATTTAGAGCACTCAGAGTGGCTATGCGGGTTGACTGGAAATTTCCAAGTGAAGCCCTATGTCAGTTGATACAAACAAAGTGTAATGATAGCATTGATCGACTTTCGGATAGACGCGATAAACAGTTGTTATGTATTATGTATAAGATTGTAAACGAAAACATGCCTTCACATATAAATGAATTATTTATGTACAGACAATATTTGTATGGTTTGAGGAAGACAACCCTCCAGCTAGATGTACCCAAACCAACTACAAATTTTAAAAAACGCAGTTTCTCATATCATGGTGCCCTAATGTGGAATAGTTTGCCAAGCGATGTTAAACAAAGTGTTTCTTTAGCTGCATTCAAAAGTGCAATAGATACGTTTTATACAAAGGTAGGATTTTTAAGATAATTGCAGTTTTATGATGAGTATGTGTATTAAGTCTATATATTTGAATGGTCCCACTTTATTTTCTTTTATTTTCTTTTATTTTGTCGTTTCTTTTTCATTTATCACATGTTTGTATGTACAAATGCATATTTTTTTTTCTTTTAATGCGTAAGTGATTTTATGGTATTATTTCAGTATAAATTGTAGTATTCTTTGATGTGTCGTAGATTTTACAGTGTATAATAATTGTGTTTGTTTTTATCTCTCATGTTATGTATACTAAGTATAAAATGTTGTATCATGTTACTTTGATCTGTTTTTACCTCTTCACGGACTCACTGAAGAACAGCCATTGGCTGAAGTGAGTGACCGTGTCGAAATAAAATAAACTGAAACTGAACTGAACTGAAAACCGTTACCTTTGCCATTTCATCAGCTGCCAGATATTTGACAATCTCTAGATGTCCATGTTTAGCTGCCCAATGCAAGGCTGTAAGACCATCTCTTGTTGAGTCATTTATGTCTGCACCTTGGTTGATGAGATATTTCAAAATGCTCAGTTGACCTTCTGCAGCTGCGATGCAAAGTGCTGTGTCATTCAGAATGCCAACATTACCACCTTCCTCCATAAGATATTCAACGACTGAAAGGTTTCCTCCTTGTATTGCGACATGTAAATGGCTTTGACCTTTTTCATTGGTTACGTTTACATCCGAAACTTTACCCACTAGAAAGGAGAAAATGTCCCGGCTTCCTGTTGCCGCGGCAGTGTGTAAAGGTGTACTGCCATCGTTTGAAGCAGCATTGACATCAGCACCATTGTCAATGATAGATTTAAGGAACTCAAAATCTCCTGTCTGGACTGCAATATGTACAGGTGTCAGGCCACGTTTACCTTTGACTTTCACTTCTGCTATTTCATCAACAAGATAAGAAACAACTTCGTGACGGTTGTTTGAAAAGGCCCAGAAAAGAGCTGTGTGACCTTTTTCATCAGCCTGTATTTCGGCTCCATGGTCTAGTAGTAGGGAAACAACTTTTTGGTGTCCTTCCATAGATGCTAAGATGAGTGGACTGTGACCGGTTTTATTCGCTATGTTAACGTCAGCTCCATGTTCCACAAGATAACGCGCAACTTCTACATGTCCATTTTCACTTGCTCTTTGTAAAGGTGTAACACCATCTGTGTTGGAAGTATTCACGTCTACTCTCTTGTCGACAAGGATTTTGACAACTGAGAGATGTCCGTTTTCACATGCAATATGCAAAGAACTGAAACCATCAGTAGTTACAGCATTCACCTCAGCTCCATGATTTATCAGCTGAGAAACAACACTTTGATGTCCTTTCATGGATGCAAGAATGAGGGGAGTGTAACCATTTGTATTGGCTACATTGACGGCAGCTTTATGTTCGACAAGATAGCGTGCAACCTCTACATGTCCATTCTCACTTGCTCTTTGTAAAGGTGTAACACCATCTGTATTGGACGTATTCACGTCTGCTCCCTTCTCGACGAGGATTTTGGCAACCGACAGACGTCCGTTTCCACATGCCTTATGCAAAGAACTAAAACCATCAGTCGTTTCTGCATTCAGTTTGGCTCCATGGTGTATTAGATAAGAAACAACATACTGATGGCCATTCATAGATGCAAGGATCAGGGGATTTAAGCCGTGTCCATTAGCTGAATTAACGTCAGCTCCATGTTCAACAAGATAACGTGTGATTCCATAGTGTCCATTCTGACTTGCTCTTTGTAAAGGTGTAACACCATCTTTATTATATGTATTCACGTCTGCTCTCTTGTCGACGAGGATTTTGACTAGGGAAAGGTGTCCGTTTCCACACGCAATGTGCAAAGAACTGAAACCGGCCATATTTACTGCATTCAAATCAGCTCCATGGTCCAAAAGATAAGATGCAATACCTTGGTATCCTCTTATAGATGCAGCGACAAGGGGATTTAAACCGTGTTCATTAGCTAAATTAACGTCAGCTCCATGTTCAACAAGATAACGTGCAACTCCAAGATGCCCATTCTCACTTGCTCCTTCTAAAGGTGTATGACCATATTCATTTGTAGTATTCACGTCTGCCCCCTTCTCGACAAGGATTTTGACAACTGAGAGATGTCCGTAGAAACATGCAACATGCACAGAACTGAAACCGTCATTAGTGACTCCATTTATATTAGCTCCATTGTCTAAAAGGTAAGAAACAACACGTTGGTGTCCTTTCATTGATGCCGAGATGAGGGAAGTGTGACCACATACACAAGCTGCATTTATATCAGCTCCATGTTTAAGAAGATAACTTACAACTTCTACATATCCATTCTCACATGCTCCTTTTAATGGAGTGCCTCCACTTTTACTGGATGTATTCACGTCTGCTCCATTGTCGACAAGGATTTTGGCAACTGAGAGATGTCCGTTTAAACATGCAATATACAAAGAACTGAAACCGTCCAAAGCGATTGCATTCACATCAGCTTCATGTTCTACAAGATAAGAAACAACACTTTGGTGTCCTTTTATCGATGCTAAGATAAGTGGACTGTAACCAATTTTATTCGCTATGTTAACGTCAGCCCCACGTTCAACAAGATAACGTGCAACCTCTTCATGTCCATTTTCACTTGCTCTATGTAAAGGTGTAACACCATATTTATTGGATGCATTCACGTCTGCTCCCTTCTCGACGAGGATTTTGGCAACTGAGAGACGTCCGTTTCCACATGCAATATGCAAAGAACTAAAACCATCAGTCGTTTCTGCATTCAGTTTGGCTCCATGGTCTAAAAGGTGTGAAACAACATTTTGATATCCTTTCATAGATGCAATGATCAGGGAATTATGATCTGTTCCATAATGTGGATTTACGTCGGCACCTTGTTGAAGAAGATAGCCTACAACTTCTACATGTCCATTCTCACATGCTCTTTGTAAAGGTGTAACACCATCTGTGTTGGAAGCATTCACGTCTGCTCCCTTCTCGACGAGGATTTTAACAACTGAGAGATTTCCGTTTTCACATGCAGTGTGCAACGAACTGAAATCGTCAGTGGATACTGTATTTGCATCAGCTCCGTGGTCTAGTAGATGAGATTCAGCAGTTTCATATTCTTTCATAGACGCAGAGATTAGGGCATTGGATCCTTTTCCATCGGCTGTGTTTACGTCAGCTTCGTTTCCAACATGATGGTGTTCAACTACAAGTTGTTCGAATATACGTGCATGTTGTAGTGATCTGGCATCCTCTCTGTTGACAGAAGACGCATCTGTTTCGTTGTCAATAGGAAGTGTTGGAACCTCATGACATGCATGTTGCAACGGCCTCGAATCATCGATGTTTTTAGCAATGACATCAGTCCGATCAGCAGTATTTACATCGGCTCTTGGAGTTTGGTTTGTTACTGCTAACTTGTCTTTTCCAATATGATTCCCCATGTCTATATCTCTGTCACAAATTTTGTCACTTAAAGTGATATTACACCCTCTGAAAACAGAAGGACATTTTCAGGATATCTTCGTGAAATGAGACATAATGATACTGGGTCGTTGTTCAAAAAGCACATAGCACTTGGTAGTTGTCGATTTAAACGTGCAATGGTTATTTGTTTGACACCATCTTCGTCGTTTGCTTTGATTTGTCCACGGGATGATGGAAATGGAACTGCTCATCTTTAAAGGCGCTCAGCAAGGGCGTCAGAGTTTCCCCTCCATTCAATTGCTATGCAGCTAACGGAACAATCCATACCATTGACTGATGTTGAATACGTAAAGGCAACTCCGGCAAATATATCGTTTGTGAGATTTATCATTTCTCTTTGAGCAAATACCTTAACGAAGATCTGTGAAAGAGAAGAGAATATATAGGAAAAATGTTATCACACATCTGCATGCTTTCAGGTTTGCAAGGTGTAAAATTGCAAATGTTGTTTCTTGTTTAATGTTCTAATTTCTTGCTTCCATGTATAAGACAAATGTAAACTCAACCGCCATGATATGATATAATATATATATATATATATATTACATAATAAAGATTTTTTTTTTCTATTCAGTTTGTTTTCCTTTCAGAATAGCGTCACAACGAATCTGAAAAGAAAAATATTCGTATTATCTTTAAGGAGAGCTACAGTACCGTATCGAGAAGCAGTTTTCTTTGGAAGCATTGAAGCATACCTTATGCACAATTTCTGTCTTTGCAATTTCTTTGCCAAACCGGAATTTCTGTTAGATTGCAGAATATTACAGAGATATTGCTGATTTTGTAATATAGAGATCGACATTAGCAGTTGCCCGGTGGTCCGGGGCCACTATATTTATCTTTTGGTGGCCCGATCGGGCAACTATTAAAGATTTAAAATGGATATCTATACTTCTGATTTTATTTCAGAGCACTACATATCTCTTTCGGGCTACCACAATTTCATATTAATAATATTTTTAACATTTCAAGTGGCCGAAATGGGCCACTGGACAAAAAAAAAAAGTTAGTATAGACCCACGTAATGCATTTGCAACATACGAAAATAAGTATATAGGGAAAAGTAGTAGACATTTCGAAAATTGTTCTTCTGCTATACCTAGAGTCAACCAGGGTTGAATTTGGAGAAGCCAGAAGATTAGAGCAAAGAAAAGAAGCGAAGAGATTAAAATTGGACTCCTAAATCTCTACCAAAGAGAGTCAAAAGAGAGAAAAAAATAGATGGATCTATTCATTGACTCGAAAAAAGCAGGTTAAACGAGAATAAAGAAAAATAAAGAAATACCTCGAGGGAATTACAATGCATAGCAACACTTTGCTTCTGCCTTGCTGTGGTACTTTCATGTCAACCTCCATTAGGAGACCCCCCCCCCCCCGCCTTTCTCTCAAAATAAATAGAAATGATGTGATGAAAATATTTCTTGACACCCCATCCGTGGTGTCTCAGGCTGCACTCTCTGCCTTGCATGCTTTGGAACTACAAACTGATTGCTGAAACTGCATGCGGCAGGTTAACGAAAGCATGACTCCTACATAGCAACATTTTACTGCGACACCCCTGTTATAAAAATCATTGGCACTATTTGTTAACATCGTAATGTAGCAAGGAAATACAGATTTATTAGGATGGTGCGGCCTATGACGACAGTTGGCGTTTGTTACAGATGCTGTACTATGGCACATCTACTTTATGACAAAATATAAACGCTAATCATCTTCAAGCAAAGCATAGATCTCTTTTGACCGGTATCACACACACAATCATGCATAAACACACCAACATTAGCCGTAATGTCTACAAATGTAAATATCCGTACATAATCCTTACATCACCTTTTACTCACACACCCACATACACACATACACCAGTGGCGGATCCAGAGAGGGGCGTATCAGAGCCTTCTATAATAGAAGGCTCTGGGTATGGGGCACGCGCGCTCTCTATATTTTTCGTTAAAACAAAAGAGCTAAAAAGGAAAAAATGAAGGCGCATGCGACCCCTTTAAAACAATATTGAAGAGGCTCCTCCCGTAACGGAATTTCTGGATCTGCACCTGCACACACACACACGTACACACATACCAAATCACTCAAATGCACACAACACTCAAATGAAAAACAACTTCACTTGAAAAAACTCTTTTCATATTTCGTATTCCCCCTCTCTATTCCGTCCACACTCCTGATTAGAAAAAAAAAAAATCAGTATACATGAGCAACATTAAAACCATAACCTTATAGTCGAATAAGCAAGTCGCTCATACATGAGGATGACATAAACAAACGGAACTCGGGCATTGATACACTCGAGCATATAGGAGGTAATGAATGCACGGAAAATACAATATAACATACGTGAATAGAGAGAAACTCCTAAAAGTGACTCACTTCAGGTCTATATATATATATATATATATATACATTTTTTTTTTGGTAAGTGAAAATGCATCTTACCTGCTTTTGATGCGAGTTTTTCCTCCTCTTTTATGTTCCAAAATCATTTTAACAATTTTTCCTCTGGTTGGTATCATAAGAATTTTCTCAGACCTATATTTGAAAATAGTGTATTTTAACAAAATAAAATAATCAAACTATTTACACATCTCGATCTATCAGAAATATCCCAAATTCCAAAATAGGCTACATCCCGCCAGTTCCTTTTTTTCCATCCATTTAAAAAAAAAAAAAAATCACGAGCAAATTTCCATATTTGCTTGACCTTATCACAATGCAAAAAAAAAAAAAAGAAGAAAAGATAAAGGTATTATAATGAACATACGTCTTCTGTTACAAAATAACGAATTCAAAAGCTCCTTTGTTAGTTTTGCATAGCCAATGCGATAACTTAGATTGTTATTCCCCATATTTGATAATAAGCGTTGAATTTCTCGGCCTAAGAAGATTTCTTTATTATCAAATAAAAAATTGTTGCGACAATCCCTCATCCGTAGAGTATGATTTTCAAAATTCTTTTTTCTACTTTAGAAAATACCCACTTTTGGCGCTAATTTGAGTGATGAGGCATATGAAAATGCATATTCGAATTGATGAAATTCTTGCGTCGATTCGTTTCTATTTACATACTATAAACATACGTTTTTGCTTACTGTCATCCTCTTGTTTCTGCATTTTATTTTTTTTTTTTTATCTGGGGAACCTTGTGATCTGAAATCCCATGAATTTGGATATTTCTTTCAGTTAGAGAAATGAAAGTGTTTTTCTGTAGCAGGGACATCGTTGACCAAAAATTTCATCTATTTCTGAGAAATGAAAATTAATTACAGTTGCAACATTATTAGTGTAGTTGATTATTTAGTCATTCATCTTCATTCAACCAATGTATTAGTTTTGATTCGATATATCCATGTATTGAAACTTTTCAAATATTTTTCATATCAAACGTACATGTGAATAACTTATAAATGATTTTTTTTTCTTTAAAAAATGTTAAATCATCTGGGTATGGGAAGCATTGAAACCCACCGAAATCTCATTTAAAACTTTACCCATGAGAATCACTGGAACTTTTGCGCATATAGAATATGTTGCTCTTTCTTAGGGGTACATGGCAATATGACTTAACAGTTCTGTTTGACATTTTTAAAATCATTTTTCAGGGAACAGACATTTATATTATCTCGGATTTTCATTTAGCAATGGAAATAGTTAGGACACAAAGTTGAATCCCATTACTTTACTTGTAAACTGATTCGTTCTTATCTGCTTTTGGGGGAAATGATGTATTTTTAATGGAGTTGAGATCCACTAAACGGCATGGGAAGAGATTAAAATGTTGCAAGTGCAATAATTCCTTGCTCTAACAAATTTCACACGGTACATGTGCCTACAATTCATTATGTATTCTTTTTCCATTTTCATGTTAATACTGTCTTAGAAGTATGGGTGAATATGTATGTTTTAATTTTGTTTACATAATAGCGTATTCAGTGTACTAGTACTTCTTTTTTGTATGTTTTATTGAACAAAATAAAAATCACAATATTTACAAACAATTGGTATGATTTACAAGAATGGGGTAATAATAATCAAATCACACAAAGAGAGAAAGAGAGAGAGAGAGAGAGAGAAGAATGTAACTCGTGAAGTCACCGAGGGAAGTAATTTTCAACGTGTGGCTTAGGAGAATAAGCTTTACAATGTTTTTTGTAAAATATGTCAAAATATGTCAAAATATGTCAGGGTGTACTATAGTAGGCCTACTTCTTTGTACACGTGTGTATTCGAGTGTGTATTTTGCACATATTACATTCAAATGAATGTGTAATTTGAGTATTCGTCCCCATTGACATAATTCCAGTATGCTTTTGTACATGTAAATGTAAAAGAAGGGTGAAATATATACTTCACCATCAATTCCATCCTAGACTATAAAAATAAATCAACACATTTTCTACATCCAAGTTGTCGTATTTTTTTTTTTAAGCACATTACATCTTGTCTGTGTAACTGTGCCTGGATGTGTCGTAAGGGCTGTACAAAAGTGGCTGCATTCATTTGAAACAATGGCCCTGTTTGTAGCATTTCAGCCCTATATCACACACTGCCAAACGTTCAAGCATGCAAATCTTTAGAATAAATAAGGCTTGGTTAAAGACCTTTTCACATGCAAACGAACACAACAATGACTTAACAATGATAGTCCAACCCATGCGAACATTATTTACATGTGTATATTTGACATGAAAGACAAACAACATGGTCCCTTATCCTCTTCCTGCCTCACCACACACACAAAAAAAACCAACAAAAGTAAAGACAGACAGATACATAAACTTACAATGTACATACACGCAAGTGCACACAAATGTACAAGCACATACGCACATCCAATTCTAAATCGGATACGTTCTGTAGCCATACCCCACGTCATATTTTATCTATTTCATGTTTTGTTTTGATTTGTCTCGGCCACAATGATGTCATAGAATAATTGATTATTATACATCATATTATCATCCATAATAAGACATCACCTTTGGTGAGTAACGGACCAAAACGTTTGGAGTACGAGCTCTCACAAAATTCAACATTCACTATTCTTTAGGTCAGTCATTCTTAAAGTGGAATGGGCCTGATATTCTTTTAGGTGAAAACGATATCATGAGGTTTCTAAATCTGAAGGCTTTGATTATTAGTTTGTTTCTCCACATTTGGATTATGAACCTTATTTCATGTTTCAATATACACACAAACCTTTAGATTAACCTTCGGAGATTCCTATCATTTATCGAATAAAAAACTTCATGATTATACGAACCTTAATCAATTCTCGAATTGACAAACCGTATGAATAACGAGCGTCCAAAATACGTGCTAAAAAATGTTCGTTATAACAATTAAACCAGACTTTTTTGCGGCATGAAAATTTTCGCGAACTGCCAGTGGCATTCAATGCATATACTGTAAGCAAAAACTTCGCGTGCATTTTAATTTCGCGAATCTTGGCGCTCGCGAAATTCGCGAAATCAAAATGCACGCGAATATTCCTTGTTTTACAGTAATATGGAAGTCACAAACATCCATCTATTTAAAGTTACATGACCTTAGTGTGTTTTGTTATGACGAAGCTTCGGAGTGACAATCCTTATATCATTTCTGACTAATAATAATAATAATAATAATAATAATGATGATAATGATAATAATAATAATAATAATAATAATGATAATAACAAAATTCTTCTCGGTAACAGTGTGTAACACAAGGAGCAAACGCAGAGGGATTTCTTCTTATACACACTGAAACGTGAAGTGTTTGCCCTCCGCAGATAAACTTTGTATTTCGATAACGGAGCACATATGCATTCTTTTGTTTTTTCTTTGTCAATTCTTAAGTTTGTCATATTAAGCTGTGACTGTGTTTGATACGAGTAAATTTTACATTGTAGACATTAGATAACAAACTCAGGACCTGAATCTTTACATCATGATTACGAAATTTTGATGAATATATTCTGCGAAATTAGAATATTATGGCATAAGAGGCATTGTGTTGCAGTGGTTCCAAAATTACCTCTCAAACCGATCGCAGGTATTGTGCTACAAGAATGAAATATCCAGTAGTAGACCGATCACATGTGGAGTACCACAAGGATCAGTGCTGGGACCAACACTGTTCCTATTATACATCAATGATTTACCTAGCTCATCGAACTATTTTCAGTTCAGACTATTCGCTGACGATTCAAACATTTTTCATACATTTCCCAAAGGTACAAAAGAAATTGATATGGATGACGTAAATAGAAAATTGAATGAGGTACAGGAATGGTGTATTGTAAATAAATTAACTATTAACTTGAAGAAAACAAATTATATGATTATTAAAGGACCAAAACAACCAATTGCAATTAAAGGTGTGTTAACAGTCTCTGAAACGGTTATAGAAAGAGTACATGTAGCATCTTTTGTAGGAATCAAAATTGATGAGACCTTGATGTGGAAGGATCAGATTCAGTGTATCAACAAATGCATTAAGCGCAAAATTGGCTTAATTTTTAAGTTAAGATACTTTGTTCCAAGGCATGTTCTCATGCTTTTATATAAATTCTTTATACAATCACATATACTTTATGGAATTGAAGTATGGGGAAGTACCTACAGAAGCCACTTAAATTATATACTTTTAGCACAAAAAATGGCCGTGAGAGCAATTACATTTTCCCCCTTAAGAACAAGTTCAAGGCCATTATTCACCAGTCTAGAAGTGTTAGATGTTTTTGACCTGCATTAGCTTGCAGTGTCAACCTTTGTATATGATCTACACAAGGGACATTTACCACATTCTGTAACGCAATATTATGAGCCAATGAATCATGCATACAGGACTAGAGGCAAAGATCATTCCATGCTTAGACTCCCGAAATGTAAAACAACACATGGTACATTTTCTATATCTTTTGTCGGGTCAAAGTTTTGGAATAGTTTGCCCAAAAATATTCAGGAGGAAAGAACAAGCTCTTCATTTCGAAGAAACCTAAAAAAGCACTTGTTAAATGAAGTTTAGTGAAGAAAAGAATATTCAGTGTTTAGTTTAATGTACTTTTATAGTACAGTTACTTTAAAAGAGTAGACCTTGCAATAAGCAGCTTAAATATATGTACATGTAGCTATAATGGGAGAACCATTCTCGACTAGCACTTGTGCTAACTTTTGGTTCCCCCTTTAACAACATTATCTTCTGTTTTTCTATTTTTTTTTTTCAGAACCTTTGTCTATGCGTATTTCTACATTACATACTTATTCATACTCTTTGCCTTTTCAGTGATAAGTGTATCACAACGAAACTAAATCTATTACACCACATGTATTCTAATGTAAGATAAATATAAGTATGTAAAATATATGCTTGCATAGCTGTAAGAACCTTGTACAAAATCATTCTATTCTCATAAAAAATTTTCATGTTATTGTATCTTACCCTATGGAATTTCATGTTATCATGTTATCATATTCACATGTATGTTGTTAATAAACTCAACTCAACTCAACTCAACTCAACTCAAAACGTTCTCAAGGACATTCAAATTTCAAATTCAAGTTTATTCCGTTTTTCGACAATAAAAAATAACAACATACATTACACTTTCTTCAGTGATAGAAATCGTATCAAGAAAACAAAGTCAGTTTAACAGAGTAAAACAGCACTTGTATACTTACAATAAAGATACATTACAATGCCTGAAGTAAAATAAAATAAAGTGAAATATCAACGTACACAAGGCGAAAAACGGAGGGACCCACTGAAAAGACAAAGCTTGTAGAGTATATGGGCCCCTTGGGAAAGAATCAATCAGTGAAAATATTGGTAACAATCGGCATCAAAACAGCAACAAAAAAGTTTGAAGCAACAGCAGCGAAAATAGTTATTACAGCAAAAAAAAAAAATTTAAAAAAATAAAAGATAGAGAGAAAAATGTTTAAAAGAATTGACAAATAAGAAATGGGAGGCCACAAAGAGTCAGACAGAAAAGGAAAAAAACACATGACAGCATTAACATATAAACAGATATAAAACGACACTGGGACATCGACGAGGCTATATAGTTAAGCGCAAAAGACAGGCTACGAGAAGACTAGCACAAAGGAGATGACGATACACGGGGGTTCGAAATGGAAAACAAAAACAAGACAAAACGGACAGAACTCCCTCATTATCTAAAGCATATAGAGTGCAGATCTCGAAGAAAAACCCATCAACTGCGAGACTAACTTATACGAAAACTTAATTCACGAACTTGGCTGTAGTCAGCCAGCACGATTTACGTTTATATATTCTGATGTATATTGTCTGCAGGGAGAGCTGATATAGCAACGATCTATGTTGTGAGATCTCAATTGTCCGATGCGGCTACTACTCACGAGAGTAATTTGTAAACAATCTATTCTCTGTATGACTTGCTATATTCTTTCCCTCTCTTCTTGTCTGCTTTCATCAATTCTTATGCAAATGTTCACGACCATGTCATGGTCCATGTGTTGTTCTTGTTTTAAATATGGATGAAATTAATTTATATTCACATAAAAATGTCCAATGTCGGTATTATTTACCTGACGAGTTCAATTCAGAATTTATTAATAATGAGCATTCTTTCAGTTTATTACATGTCAATGCCCGCAGCCTTATTATGAAAATATGCAATTATTATTGTCTACGATAAATATGAAATTTTCCGCTATTGGTATCACAGAAACATGGCTTAACGACAAATCTCCCCCTTTACATAACATTGATGGATATTCTGTTGTCCGTTCTGATAGAAAATGCGGACGAGGAGGCGGAGTCGCCCTGTTCCTATCACACACGTTATCGTGTAAAGAAAGGCCTGATTTGATGTACAATGGAAATGAATTTGATTGCACATGTGCTGAAATTAGTATGTATAATAGAAAAAATATAATACTTTGTGTAATATACAGGCCCCCTCATACAGATAGTAATTCATTTTTGGATAATTTTGATGTCTTATATTAGAGCTGATTAATCAAGAAAACAAAGATGTATATAATTATTATGGGTGATTTTAACATTGATCTCTCGAGAGAAGAGCATATTCTTAGAAATAAATTTTGCAACATTTTGCAAGCAAATTTTTGTAATATTACAATTGATAAGCCCTCGAGAGTTACGGTCAACCCATCAACGTTGATCGATAATATTTTTACGAATATTGACACAGATTATTCGAAATCTGGTCTTTTGTATATAGTGATATATCTGACCATTTACCTATATTTTCCATTTGTGGCGACACACAGAATTCTTATGTTAAGCAAAAACAACGTAAGAAAAAGCGGAAATTCACACTAGAAAATATATCATTACTGAACGATGATTTAATTACGGAAACGTGGGATGATCTATTACTTTCTGCAGACCCAAACAGTGCTTATGACACCTTCTGGAATATATTCCTTTCTTATTTTGACAAACATATCCCCACAATTGAAAAGAAAAACAAAAAAAAAAAATCAAAAATCCGTGGATAACAAAGGGAATTTTTCGTTCCATTAAGAAAAGAAATGCTTTATATAAAAGTAGTTTACGGTATCCTGATAAAGATAATGTTAATCGATATAAATCATATAGAAATAAACTTACACAGAGTATCAGGCTCTCCCGCAGAATGTATTATACGGAAGCTTTTGAAAATGCTACTGGAAATATGTCAGCCACCTGGAAGGTTATTAATGACGTCATTGGTAAGCAAAAGAAGGTGTCAACATCTCAAATTACGAATAATGGACAAACGTTTTGTAATCCTAAAGATGTAGCATGTTGTTTTAATGAGTACTTTGTTAATGTAGGTCCTAGTCAAGCTTCTAAGATTGATCATACACAGACAGATTTCTCGCAGTACTTGGGCACGTCAGACGATAATTCATTATTTTTCAAACCAACAGATTTTAGTGAGATCCTTGATATTGTGCATTCTTTAAAATCAAGTCATACATGTGGTCATGATGAAATGAGCACGTCTCTTTTAAAACAAATTGTTGGGAGTATTTTGACACCTTTGGTACATATTTGTAATTTGTCGTTGTCAACTGGTGTATTTCCGAACGCATGCAAAATTGCAAAAGTTATTCCAATATACAAAAAAGATGACTTTTCTTTTGTTTCGAATTACCGACCTATCTCTATTCTTCCTAGTCTGTCTAAAGTCATAGAAAGACTCGTTTATAACAGACTGTATGATTTTTTGTTACAAAATGATATACTGAACCAAGACCAATATGGTTTCAGGAAATTTCATTCTACTGATATGGCACTAGCCCAGTTGTATGACAGAGTGTCGAGTGCCTTAGCTGAACAAAAACATGTCATTGGTGTGTTCATGGACCTAAGCAAGGCATTCGACACTCTTGACCACACTATCCTTTTACGCAAATTACATTGTTATGGAGTTCGTGGCATTCCACTGGAATGGTTTGATGATTGTTTATCGAATAGACAGCAATATGTATACTATGAATCGGTAAATTCTGAAGTTTTACCTATACATTGTGGCGTCCCACAAGGATCCATATTGGGACCACTACTATTTCTAGTGTATATAAATGATATCACAAATTCTTCTAAGTTAATGCAATATATTCTGTTCGCCGATGACACCAATGTATTTTGTTCCAATTCTGATTTTCAGTCGCTTTTAAGAATTCTTAATACTGAATTGCCGAAATTATCTACATGGTTTAAGAGCAATAGATTATCACTCAACTTAAAAAAGACACATTTTATTCATTTTCACAATAAGAAGCATAAAAATGAAATGCACCATTTGAATATTATGGTGGATGGTATATTATTGGAACAAAAAGAAAGTGTCAAATTCCTTAGAATATATATCGATGAAAATTTGAAATGGAATGCTCATGTGCACTATATCTCAGATAAAGTGTCTCGCAACGTTGGTATACTCTGTAAGCTTAAGTTTTATGTCCCAAAGAATATTTTATTTATGCTTTATAATTCCTTGATATTATCGAACATCTCATATTGTAACATTGTTTGGGCAACTGCGAAAAGTCACATTGACAGTATACTGCTTCTACAAAAGAAAGCTATACGTATATGCACCAATTCAGGTTATCGGGACCATTCAGATCCTTTGTTCGTAGAATTAAAAACACTAAGTTCAAAGTTCAAATTTATTTTCATATTTCCATTTCTCAATGATGACATTACAAAATTATTGGCAACAAAACAAGAATACAAAATATATACAATCATGTCTTTTGATTGTAGAAGAAAAGAAAAAGAAAATATACTTGACACAAATACAAGGTCATATTGTGTGAAAATGTCACTAGTAAGTATAAGAAATATGATGGGGCCTACATAAAAGCTTTAAAGCTTGTAAAACTGTAGGTTCCCGAGTTCATAGGCATATAATTTTACACGGAGAACGGATATGTTTGTCTTGACCAACTAAAATTACACAAGTAAAAAAAAAAAAAATCGATGAGTAATAACTAATGAACCACATAGATATCGCACAAACCAGACTGCATACAAATCTCGCAGTGTTTGAATAACAAAAATGCTACACTCTTAAAACATCCGAGTCAGAACTGACCCGGAACTGGGTCCGTTGGGGTCATACACCGTTCCGGGTCAGAAATGACAAGGAATGGGGTCAGATATGACCCATTCAGAGTCATGAATTGAGTCAGGGTGATCCCATTCGGGGTCTTCATGACCAAATTCCAAGTCATTTTTGACCCGGAACGGTGTATGACCCCAACGGACCCAGTTCCGGGTCAGTTCTGACTCGGATGTTTTAAGAGTGTATATTATTAAAAGATGTATCGGTACCATGAAATAACTTGAATGACTTGGTGCTGCGGACAAGGACAAAAGACTGGGAGCATAAAAGGGTTGCTAAAAACTTGGTAGTGTGTATCCACTAAGTAATAACTGTTTTAATTTGCGTTTGAAGGTGAATAAAGATAAGGAAGAAGTGATATCTAGAGGGAGATCATTCCAATATCTGGGTCCAGTAAATATAATTGTTTTCTTTGCAAAAATAGTGCGAGTACGGGGAAGGTGATAGGCGTCACTCTGGCGAGTGGGATAACAGTGGATAGAACGATTCCTTTAAAGGTAAATTATATTAATTTTTTGCAAAATTCACTTTTTATGTTTCGTTTGTATAACGGTCTGTTGCCATCTTCTTTTTTCTCATTATTTCATTTAAACAAGGATATACATTCTTATCCCACAAGGCAATCTGATAAATTTCATCTACAAAATCCTAAAACGGTGATGGCTCTGAAATCTATCAGACACACTGGACCTGATATTTGGAACTCTCTTCCTTGAGAAATTCGAACTTTAAAGTCTATGTATTCTTTCAAGGAAGCTGTAAAGACAATGCTGCTCTCTGGATATCAGTGATCTTAAAATGTCATTGCAATTGTATTGTATATGAAATTCCCTCGTGGAATTATCGTAGTTCTGAATTTATTGCGTAATGTTATGTAACCGACCATGACCTGTAACTGTTCACCTGTACCTCGGTGAGAAAATACTTTGCCATGCTTTACTATTTAGTGATCCAGGTGATCTAACTTTGTGTATTAGTGAAAGCAGACAGACCTCTCCTCTCTCCTTTCTCCTATCCTATCTCTATGCAAGTCATCCCTGCCCTATTTTCCTATATGTTATGTATTATGTACGAGGGCTGCATGCAAATCAAGCAATGCTTAAGCTGTAGCCCTTCTGCGTTATTCATTGCATCACTGTTCTGTTGGACATTTATTTACAGGCAATGAAGAAATTTATTGCTGTATATCCTAAAGGTAATGAAAAAACTCATTTTGTTAGCAACTAATGTTCATGTATATCCATTTATATGTATGGTACCATTAATGTATATGATATATGTTTATGTATCTGCATGAGCAATGATATAATGCAGGAACCAATAAAATCAAATCAAATCAAATCAAATCAAATCAAATCAAATCAAATATTATTTTATTGTGGAAAAACGAAATAAATTTGAACTTGAACTTGAAAATTACCACCCATTCGTAAGACAAACTCTTACGTTAGCTATCAAGGAAATTCGACAAATTTTCAGAAAATGAAAAATGAAAGGAAGAATAAGAAATACGCCAGAAGACATGACATGACTGTTTTAAGAAAAACATACCACGGCGCGAGGCTGACAAAACCGACATCAATTGTACCAACAGCAGGTTGGCTGCAACAGGTGACTGCAGTGCCCACTTATAACGCGTCCTTTGAAATAAAAAAGATGCTTTGATCTATGGCAATGCAGGTAATATGATCGAGCTGATGAAAAAACTAAGGCAGCAAGGCATTGCCATTTGCATATTTTGATATATTTGAAACGTTACCGTGTAAAGTCTTCCACTGATTTTAAACATAACAAATCCTTTTGATAACCTTTAAGTGGAAACGAAAAAAAATTCTCATATAATAAATGACATCGAACTTTAACAATAAATTGTGTAACCTGATGGAAAATAATGACATACCATGTACAAGATGTAGGACATCATGATGCTCGCTGCATGAGGATAGGCTGCACGAGGAAATCTTTTGGTATGTTCGTCAACGTTCTGTTGGGTATATCCCCTAAGAGAAGTTAATAATTAACTGCAGACGGATGGGGAGAACTTGATCTTTGAACGTGCTATGTTTATACACATGATATATAATGTAAGCTGTCAGTATAGCGTGGCAAAGTTTGTGTAAAAGCATATTCCACTGAAAATATGATTACAAAGGGCAAGAACTGGGAAATGAAGTGACGCGATGTAAGGTGATTTTCCCATCGACAATAGGTGATTTCTAGAATGTCTTCAAACGAGGCGACTGGTAGAGTCTATTTTCATAAGTTCTTTTTTTATATTTACTTCTTGCCGTGGCTGTAAACTATTAGGCTTGTTCAGAGCATTTGTAATGGTTTTCAATATACCCTATGCCTATAGATTCTGGTTTCATTTATATTTAGTGTATAGGAGTATGATATGGGATGTAGTGAAGGTGGCATGTACAGAATTAAATTAGTCAACCATAATAAAGATCACATTTAGGATCTACTACAGAAAAAAGAGAAATGAATTAAAAGCACTACTAGTCTGTAGAACTAACAATTGAAAAAACACGGGTAAAGATATTAGAGCATTCACCCTGTCGTGCATCTCTTTATTTCAGAACTGTGAGCTCGCTTAATTTGTCAAACTGCTTGAACATTGTCTTTTTTAATATTTCATCTCTATCAGATTATATAGCTTTATGAAAGTACCCAGGTGCATCCCTTCAGGACAAATATTAGTACAGTACTCTCCGCATAATCGGGTAGGCTTGAGCAGAGCGTGTCTTACCCGATTAAGCGGAGTACCCGATTAACAGAAGAACACGTCGCATTCACAATTGACACACACAATGTATATGTACATGCATTGTACACTGCACCAAACACCTACACTGTGATGTTTAACACGCGTGCTTGCACGGCATATTATACATACCTTACACTTGCTCAGTCACGAGCAATAATTTACACTCTTTTTATGGACAAAATGTCTTCAAAAAACGTTGTCGTTTGACTATACTAGTAGATCCCTCGAAAACGCGCAGGCATTTTCCGAAATGAATATGTTTCTTTGCGTGCACTAGTCACGTAAAACGTCGGGTTACTTTTCGAGAACTGACTGGGGAAAACCACATTATGGAGCTGGTGCATGGCCTGATTTTCGTTATAAACTTCTCGTATTGCGAATGTTTTGTTGCGGAGCAAGGGAGGAGCGCAAGTGTGTTCAACTCCTGTCTGTCTATGTAATTGTGAGTGCCAGCTACATGTGTAATGTTCGTTTACGTGCGGCAAGTCGGTACTGGTACATGTTTTTTCATGTTTGCACTCCCCAAATGATTGGTCTTCTTTGCAAATTAAGTAGAGAATGCGATTAGCAGTGGAAAATTTGATATTCATGATTTCTTAAAGTGTTATATCTGCGATAAAATGTGGGTAGTGTCACAAATGTACACACTAGTAGTTATGTACATGTATCAAGGCTGTATGCATGGTTGTTTTAATGTGTATGTACACAGGTGGACCAGATTAATGGAGAACATTCTATATGATATACATACAGGCTGACCAGATCAGTGAAGAATTTTCTATGTGGTATACAATGTAGCTACAGTACATGTATGCATGTGACAGGAAATACATTATAGCTCACTCAATCTAGAATGATTTAACCCATTCCAGAAAATTCTAGGAAGTGCTTACATATTTGGCTGAGTGAGGCACTGTCCCTGTAGCCCAATGTGATTGGTAGTTAATTTTGGCAATGATGTTATGCACATAGTTAGACAGTGAGTCATCCAGGATTCCTGGAATTTGGACTTGCTAGTATGTTCAGGTATGTGGCCCCAGGTTGGAGAAAATTGCAGAATGTACTAGAAAGGGGTGAATGGATAGTATATAAGCCGGAGAAATTCTGAGGTAGGCAGAGTACCCAACACCTCTGCTCTGAGAGTTACGTCACTTCTGGCTCTGAAGCGACTTGTTATAGTCAGTCCTGTGTTACCTGCTGACCTGCTATACAAACTGTGTTTGTGGAGATAAGGCCTGGGAGACATTTTGCCTGCAGAGAATTAATTTGCCTACATGGAGATAGACTCCATATTTTAGTGTCAACAGACATTATTACGGCAAAGCTGTGACGGGCTGGATTCCTTGCTGGACATTATAAAGTGAATCATCATTCAACGCATCAACTGGACGTGGTCGTCATAACATTTGGATTCTGCCCGTTTCCTGTGGATTCTGCACGTTTCGCCGTGGACACATATCGTGGACTTTACCCCGGATTTATACCTTGGATTATTGCAACCAGCGTCTTTGGAGTTACGTCGGAGGAATCATTCATCGGTGCGTCAAGGATCATTCATCGGTGCATCGAACATCGTATCTGAACATTTTCAAAGGATTACTTGATAACAAAATATGTAAGTGATTCCATTACCGATTTGTAATTGTTTCTATTGATCATTATTGTACTGATGTGAAAACCGATTACGAGTCTGTACCCACAATATCACTGTTAATAAACCGCCTGAACATTAGTTGATTGTTTCTTTTGTGCGATCATTCTCAGAGTGATTTTGGTCGTAACAGTAGAAATTATATTAGTATAAAATTAATTACCATTTATGCGGAGAAGTAACCCGATTATCAGGTAATTTTAATGTGCATTGGAACTGATTTTGACATTACTACCCAATTAGACGGAGAACCCGTTTAAGTGATACCCGATTACGCGGAGAGTACTGTACTGCGAGTTAGCTCAATGTGTTTTTGAACTGCTTGAACTTTGCCCTCATCAGTGCATTATCAGTTAATATCGTTATTATGTGCAGACCCCCCGGGGGGGGGGAGGCCTCCGAAAATTGTTGAATTGCTGCTCTTTGCCCCCATTTTATATTCAAATATTAGTCATGAATAAATAAAATGGAAATCTCTTATCCAATAGCCCCTCCTTAAAAGCAATCAATTCACCCCTATAAAAACACTGGGAGAATCAAAGAACCAGGAGGGAGATTGTATGTGAGATTGTTTCGGCTATGATGTCATTCTTCTCGTTACCGCCATCATCTCAACAACTAAACAATACTGCCTCTCCTGGTCTTTCGTACAGGTAAGAAAGCTTTCTTTTGATTTGCTATTTACATTGTACTTGTAAAATATTGCGGATATCTGTGGAAGCATTGCTGACATGTGTATTGAAAAAATATGAAAATGTTTGAATAGAAGCCACTTTGTGCGATTAAGACTTTATAGAAAGTCATATTTGCTTCATGCTTCTTTGTGAGACAATGGATATCCATTCACTTTTCATTTTTCTCTGACAGAGTCTATATAGTTGATTTTGACCCGTATTGGCCTATATACTCAGTACGAGTATGTCCAGAAGTTAATTGTATTATTACTAATCCGTTGTTGCTGCATAGGCCTAAACCTTAAAATGAATGAGTTTGCATGATGTAATATTAGTGCTTGAATTATGTAACAGTAGCAAGATTAAGTTGTAATTACACTTGAGGGTCTGAGAAGACGTTAAATGTAGTAGCAAACGATACACTGTATTACGGGGCCTAGGAAGCAGAAAAGGCCTATTTCTAGGCATGATCACAGGGACGTCTACTTGTTGACTTGTTGTGTTGTTCAATGATTATTATATTTATAGTTTTATATATACATTTGTTGTTGATGTGGAGGAGAATTCCGTTGTTTAGTTGGCAGAATCCTTTTTCAAGGATTAGAATGATCTAAAGCCCCTTTTACACTTTCACGGATTGCTACACGGATGACCACGGGTCGTCGTCCGTGGTGTTCCGGCATGCAAAATATCGATTTTCATCTTTATGACGGTGTGAACACGATCCC
Organism: Diadema setosum; assembly: GCF_964275005.1. Lineage (NCBI taxonomy): Eukaryota > Metazoa > Echinodermata > Echinoidea > Diadematoida > Diadematidae > Diadema > Diadema setosum. Next base: position 11,540,702 of record NC_092695.1, read on the forward strand.
AACTGGGTGTCTACACGGACAAGTACGGTGCCTACACGGACAGACAAGGAATGAACGCGGACCACAGCGGAAACGATACGGAGGCAACACGGATATCAAGGAAGAGCGCGGATGCAGCTGGGTCCCTTCGAGGTCATTACACGGATATCCCTAAAATGTTGACAGATGACATTTGCTTTTGCTTTTGATAATTTATCATTCTCGGGCGACATGCCTCCAGAGCTAAATATAACAAGCACACCAGAAATCTGCAGCAGCGTGCATACTTCTCTGCTTGGCATATCTCTTTGTTTCAAACTCTCATTTTTCTGGAAAATCAAGACATAAACAAAGCAAAACAAAACAAATCAAAACACACAAAAAGAAGAAAAAACAGCAAGGAGGTATGTGTGGGTCACTTAAGCTTCTCCGGTGACCACTATACGAACAATTATTATGAGGTGTTGATGGCTGTACGGATGGGGGAATATGTGAGCAAATTTCACGGACTTTATGAGCTTGTATTGGCAAAATACACGATTTTCATCCCGGATGGCGCCGATGCTAATACGGACGTCCCGATGTATTCACGGATTGTCCCAGAATGAGTACGGAGGCAACACGGAGTAGCCAATGCCTACGAGGAAGGAATACGGAGGCAGCACGGAGTAGACGGTGCCAACAAGGAAGAGTTTGTATTGATTTTCATCCGTGATGTCCGGGATGAAAAATTAAGCAAGCTTAATTTTTTTCCGCGGACATGCCGGATGATCAAGGATAATTCCGGATGACTTCACGGAGTCAATACGGTCATGCCGGAAACAGTACGAATGATCCCGGATGACGATCCGTGGTCATCCGTGATGCGATCCGTGAAAGTGTAAAGGGGCTTAAGAAGTACCTACGTGTTTGGCTACTGATGTAAATCACAGTGCGAGAACATGCTAATAATGTAGTAATCATGTTCAAGCACAACACTCCAGGGAGGAATTCCCTTCACCATACATATTCTGTGTGTGTGTGTGTGTGTGTGTGTGTGCATCAATACGCACTGTGAGGCAAATTTAACTAGGTATTCTGTGGTATCTATTTTTAGGTACGATCTCATGCACATAACTACAGACAGTGACTGAGTCAGGGGGTGTCTGGAAGGATCTTGAACGCACAAGTACGTAGCCCTAGGTTGGAGATAATTACAGAACATTTAAAAAAGGTTGAAGGTACTTAAGCCACAGGAATTCTGAAGTAGGCAGAGTACCCAACACCTCTGTTGTGAGAGTTGCGTCACTTGTGGCTCTGAAGCGACTTGTTGATATTCAGTCCTGTACGTACGTGTTACTTGCTGACCTGCTTTATTTGTGGAGATGAGGCCTGGGAGACATATTGCTTGCGGAGAATTGGTAACCGACTCCATTTTCATGTTTACGGACATTGCTACATCGAAGTAACAGCTAGCACAGTAGCAGCTTTACAATTAGAACCTTCTACACTAATCTGGTCAATCTGTATCATATACACACATTATCTTAAAGGGTGGCAGAATTTTCACTGTACTGATAAAAGAATGAAAAATATAACCTTTCACCAGTTTATACACGTGGAAATCAAACACTGTCTCCGCACGCGATTTTTCAAAAATAATCCCTGCAATCGATCGTGCAGTGATGCCCATGCCCAACTCACCAAGTTGTGCAGTGACAGCACCGAACTTAGTTCGGTGAGTGACAGCCGTGCCTCAGAAAACCAATCTAAATGTTCAAAATGATCATATCTGATTTTGTTATAAAATGTAACAATATGTGGTTTTATTACTCTAAACAAAATATTCCAAGTTTATATACATATAAAGTTAATATAAAATAAAATTGTAAACATGAATTAGGGGTATAGTACATATAAAGTTAACATAAAATAGAATTGTAAACATGAATTTATAAACATTTAAAATCAAACGCTATCAAATAGGCACTGTCCTTTTCGAGCTTTGTGGGTCTGGGATGGAAAAAACGATTTTCCTGGGCAATTTCCTCTACGATTCGAGCAAAATACTGCGTGACACATCGGCATGATGAAAGGTAGCCCGACCAGACGACGCCGAATGCGGTCGCCCGTCTAGTGTAAATAAATGTGCAACAGGTGTACTGTAATAGAACATAATTATTATAACTGTGTGCATGCGCGGCGACAGGGCTGCAGCTGCGCTGTGATAGACTGGAAACACGGAAAGGGCAAACCGGGGTATCTACCGTAGATCTAGTAGTACCGTCCACACGTGTACTGTGCGAATACACAATACACAATACATGCACACACACACACGCACAGTACATGTATGTAAAAACAATGTCAAATACTAGTAGCCATCGCCTTCTTCATGCATCCGGGTAACTAGGGAGCGTACGCATTAAACGAGCAGAACACGGCTGGGAAGAGTTGTGCCTCGGTGACGTCTGACTCTCCGCCAAGACTTGCTCATTAGCATATTCACCATGCAGATTCACACTTATTCAACCAAAATTTACGAGCTTATTTGGTGATTTTAAAGTTTTTGGTGAAAGTAGTTCACTGGATGTACCAACAACAATTTTTTTCTCAAATTCGTGAGGACTGCCTCACTTTAAGCAACCATACAATACCAGTATGTACATTTCACGACAATGGTGTTGTCATGGTGTCACTGTGTTATCGGGTAATAATCCATAATAGCCCATAGCGTCGACTAAAGCCAGTAAAGCTCACAGAAAAAAAATAACGTCCTTTTAGTTATTCAAAAAAAAAAAAAAAAAAAGAATTGAGCCACTGTTTTCTATGGAGGGGGGGGGGGGGGAATGGTGTTGTGGAAATTCCATTGGGTACCGAAGCGGTTGGCTCTCTCGATCCTTCCCTTACAGTACTCCTCTGGGGTTGTGGGGTTATATAGGTGGTTTCATCACCATACTCTTCACATGTGCCTGTGCACACTTCTCGCACAATGATGGCGATACTGTACGTGCGGAACGATCGAAAAACATCCACAACAGAGAATGGAAGGAGTCCCCGGTGGCTACATAGCGCAAGGACAGTATTAATGTAACTTACTGTTAACAGGATATCTCCTTAAGATGTTTACTTTTAATTCCAACCAGTATACTGTATGAAAAGAAAGCTTTGAAATAACACCTTGTTATTGCTCAAAGATACAAATCTATGAGTGTCATGATGAGGGAGTTCACGGTTAGCGCGTGTCTCATTTTGACCCCTACACCACAGACTCTCAAACAACATGGACATATGTTGTGATCAAGAATTCCTTGTTGAAGCATGGCATCTTGTATTAAATCAATGCTCACGAAATGCATGGAGAGATTTTGCTAATCAGTGTTGATGAATGAATTACTTACACCTGTACTTTCTAATTCAGTCTAAAACACATACATTGTAATGACATAATTCAGATTCCCAGTTGCCCAAGGATTCTATTCATTTTAAAGTCAGTGGCAAATACACAGACAGTCTCATTTGACCTTTGCTTTGCACATGCGCAAATAACAACCGTGAACTCCCTTATTACAATGAAGACTTACATCTGGATCAAGTGGTGAAAAAACAATTTCATCTGTGCAACTCACCTCCTGCTGTACTGGGCACTACCATGCGTTTTTTGTGGTTTTTTTTTTTCTATTTCAGCGCCCGTTGCTATGAACCCCTTGACGTATGATGACGTATAAGACTTCAGCTTTTATCGTGGATCAAGCATGATTAATGGTTGTGACTGAGGCTTTAGCCGGCAGCGTAATATATGTTTCATTTTGGCTTGGATGCAATGCACTTGTAACAGTGTACCGAAGAAAAAAGTAAGCCGCTGCTGAACCCAAGTTATCGTTTGAACAAGGCCACAGAGTATTACCGTTATTATGCCCCTCCTGTAATTATTTCAAAGTTTAGAATTTTAGAGATGGAAACGTAGGTTAGGCCTACTTAATCTTAACCGTAACCATGGGCGTAAATCCGGGGGGGGGGGATGGGGGTATCCACCCTGAAATGGAGGAGGGGGATGGCCTGTATAATAATTCCCCCCCCCCCCCTGAAATTTGAGAAAAAATGGAAGAAGCAGAAATGTGATTGTAAATGGCATATTGCATAACGTTCGTACGCCCGCCTTCCGACAAGTAACAAAGCTGCGTGTAGGATAATGTATACATAATTTTCTCAAGCGCTCGCTCGCTTCGCTCGCTCGCGGAGAAAGTAATATCGACATAAGGTATGGTCCAGACATTGACGACGTCAAATAGCGTAGATTTACATGTAAACATGCTATGACGCGAGCAACTCGGGACCATCTGCAAATTATGTACGAAATCAAACAAACAATAACAAAAACTATACCGCCATAATTGAACCCCCCCCCCCTACATTTCCTGAATCATTCCTGAAACGATGATGGGGCAAAGGGGCATTTGCCCCGCCCCTACGGAAATGTTGGGGGCAGAAAAATCATTTGTCCCCCAAGCAATTCCCGAGATGAGGACAAATCTCGAACTTTCTTTATGGAAAATTGTCCAACTACTAAGTACCACCGGAACTATGCAACGGATCATTGAATTGCAATTATAAATATGCAAAAGCTTCGCTACTGGGTCCCTTTCGATACACTTTGTACACTTTTGAGATTGACGTATTATATTTTATCACAGAGTGTGCAGCAGATCCTTCACTTACAAAAGCTCCCTCATATGCAGAGGCGTCGATAGGGGGGGGGGGGGATGGTTTGGGGACAAACAGATCATTTTGCTCCTCCTCGTAACTCCCGAGATGTGGAAACGAAGCGACCGAGCCCGAGCGAGCGGAGCGAGCGAGGGGAGGGTGTGGGAGGGGGTTTCCCCCTCCCACGGTAAGAACTTTTTGCACTTTGATGTTGTAAATGGTGCGATTTGATGCATGTTTTTGCCCGTTTTATCGAATTGAAACAGTCCCACTTGTTTAAGGTGCCAATATATTTTCATGTTGATTATCATTGAACAATTTGGCTATAATATGGTATCATTTAGATAAAATGTCTCGTATTAATTCTTACACTGAATATCATGAACGCGACTGAACCCGAGCGAGCGGAGCGAGCGAGGGGGGGGGGGGGTGTCCCCCCTCCCACGGTGAGAACTTTTTGCATTTTGATGTTGTAAATGGTACAATTTGATGCAGGCTTTTGCGCGCTTTATCGACGTGAAACAGTCCCACTTGTTTAAGATAGCAGTATATTTTGATGTAAATTATTATTGAACAATTTTCCTATAAAATGGTATGATTTAAATACACTTCTTGTATTAATTCTTTTCACTGAATATTATGAACGCGACTGAACCCGAGCGAGAGGAGTGAGCGAGGGGGGGGGGGGAGGGTGTGGGAGGGGGTGTCCCCCTCCCAGGGTGAGATCTTTTTGCATTTTGATGTTGCAAATGGTGCAATTTGATGCATGTTTTTGCGTGTTTTAACGAGTTGAAACAGTCCCACTTGTTTAAAGTTGCAGTATATTCTAGTGTAGATTATTATTGCTCAATTTGCCAATAATGTATATAAAATGGTATCATTAAAATAAACTTTTTGTATTAATTCTTACTCTTAATATCATGAACGCGACTGACCCCGAGCGAGCGGAGCGAGCGAGGGGGAAGGGGAGGGTGTGGGAGGGGGTGTGCCCCCTCCCACGGTGAGAACTTTTTGCATTTTGATGTTGCAAAATGGTGCAATTTGATGCATGTTTTTGCGTGTTTTTGCGTGTTTTATCCACTTGAAACAGTCCCACTTGTTTAAGGTAGCAATATATTTTCATGTCGATTATTATTGAACATTATGGCTATAAAATGGTATTATTTAAATATAGCAGCACCCGTGGAAATCCACGGGTCTGAGGGTTTTTTTTTTTTTTCTCATAGATACGATTTTGCACATCTTTATTGATGAAATAAAAAGAATTTTTTTCTCATTCTTTCGTTACTTGTGCTCGATCTCTTCTACCCATGGCCACCCCCCCCCCCCCCACCACCACACACACATACATTTCTACCCCCGCAGAACAAAAAAAAAACAACAACAACAACAACAAACAAACAAACAAAACAAAACCCAAAAACAAACATTCAGGGAAAAATTACCAAAAACGCTTATGAGATTCTCCGGAAGTTCTGCCCACAGATTCTGCCCGTCGGAATGGGGAGATACTATTGACACTATGACTTTGATATTAATTATACCCCCTGCTCTTGCATCCATGCAGGCACCCGAGGGAATCCACGGCTGGTCTCAAGGCCTAGCATTTTTTTTTTCATTCCTATTTCTTTTCCCACGTTATGAGAGAAAAATATAATTATTTTGATCGTCTTCAATTGCTCCTTCCTTTTTGTTTTTAATCACCAAAACTTGGTTTGATAGATCATAGAACCATCCGTTTATCTGCTTCAGACCATACATCATCATTATTATTATCATGTTGTTATTCTCATTAGGCCCCTATTGTTATATTGCTATTATGATTATTATTGTTATTTGGGGAGGGGGATCATTGTCATTAGGTTTTAGAAGTATTAGGCACCCGTGGGAATCCACGGGTCTCAGGGCTTCGTATTTTTCCTTTTTCTTCAACCACGTTATGAGAGAAGAAATACACAAAGAATATTTTCGTCTTCATCTGCTCCCTCATTTCTTTTTTCATAATCAAAACTTGGTTTGATGGATCTAGAACCACCCGTTAACAACTGTTCATTGTTTTTATTATCATAATAGATAGCACTATCATTATTATTATTATTACTGTTGTTATTGTTATTTAGTGGGAGGGGAGATCATAGTCATTCGGTTTTATTATTATTTTATATCATTCATTGACATGGGGATGAATCAAGGGAATTAAGGAAAAAAGTTTATCGGTCAAGGATAGTGAATATCTTTTTTTCCGTCATGTCAAGGTTTCTCTACGACTGATAGACGTTTCAAATAGCTTCATTACCATTGCTATTTCATTTTAAACATCAAAACAATCCAGTACCTGTTTGTGTCTCTTCCGCCCACTCTTAAGTTATGGATCATAGCACCCCCTCCCCATTCATTTGCATTGGCCTATTGTATCATTATCATTATTTCAGTGATAGGCATATTATTGTTATTGTTATTATCATTATTATTATTACTAACATTATTATTATTATTTAGGGGAGAGGAGAGAGTAGAGTCATAATAATATAGGGATGATCAACCAAGGGAGGCGGAAATGTTAATTTTTAAAGAATTTTTCTGCTCTTGATAAAAAGCTTTTCTGAAGACAGCCCTGCGCAAACTGTCCAAAACTGCTTCACTGCACTAACATACGTAATCTTGTGCTGAGTAGGACTACTTCATATACAGACCCCAAGTGTTTTTGTTACTATTGTGCTGAGAGAAATTAAATATTTTCGTCTTCGTTTGCTCTCTTCTTTTTGTTTTTATCACTAAACCTTGGTTTGATGGATCATAGAACCACCCGTTTATCTGCTTCAGACTGTACATTATCATCATTATTATCATCATTATTGTTATTATTAGTATTATAACTATCAGTATTATTATTACCATTATTATTATTATTATTATTTTATTATTATTATATTATCATTATAATCATCATTGTTATATTTGGGGAGGGGGAGATCATAGTCATTAGGTTTAATAAGTAGGCACCAGTGGGAATCCCTGGGTCTCGGGGCCTTTCTTTAATATGTCTTTTCCCACGTTATGGCAGAAAGAAGAATATTTTTGTCGTCATTTGCTCCGTCTTTTTCATTTTTGTCACCAAAACTTGGTTTGATGCACCATAGAACCACACATTTGATGTCCACTTGTAACTTCAAAAATTGGCGGTCAGCAAAGCGAGGGTTTCCCCCGCGTCCGCTCGTCTGAATATTCATGTTTACAGCAGCCATGCAGCAAACGAATGAACAGCGGCGCGTGTACTCCGATATGGAAGGGTACGATCGGCAAGGACAAAATTTAAAGACACCCAGTCGCGAGGATACATGGACATATTTCAGCCGCGGGCGGCAGCACGTAAACTCGCTTCCGAAGTTGCTACGAAGCGAAATGTGTGTGTGCGCAAGACATCCCTAAAGCAATGTATCGCGCTATAGTATCTCGTTTGCTCGCTTGATTGATCTGAGCGCGGGGAGTACAGGTACGTTTTGTATGTGTAATGTGAATTGAATGTATGGTATACTGTATGTACTGTGTAATGCAATGTTCGCATGAGCTATAGTAGCTAGCTGCCTATACTTCGTAGGACTACAGTGTATGACTTCTCTTCATCGCACCGTCGATCGTCGTCAACGACACGTTACCTACAACTCGTTAACTACACTGTAATCGTCAGATCAGATTATATATAGGTAGGGTGGCCATCATGGACGATGACACATCGTCATGGGTAGCGGATATATCCATTACCGCCGAGTTGTCCATTCTGAACGCGGACGATTGGGTCGGAGACCCTGTGTCTTGTATGGTAGCCCTACTACATATCGACCACCCTTATTGAAACCGACCGCGTATAATTCGCGCACTGAACACTTAGTACGCACTTCTCTGCGCGCAAAGCACATAAAAATGGATTGGCTTTGAATGTAGATGAGGATGGTGTGGGAAAACGCGATAATTCACTGTTCATTAATGGTTTTAATCAAGGACAAAATTTCGAATGAATATTTTCACCGAATCGTAATGACAGCACAATGTAATGTCTATGGAAGTTTCTAAAAGGCTTCTAAAAAGCTTCGTACAACACGGTGTTCAATACAACTCGGTTTGCGTGCATTGTCAATGCAAAAACATTTTACCGCGGGGAGCTGAAACGAGGCCACGCAAGTTCGTCGGCGATATTTTTGCACTGAAACTTCGAATCGAAAACGGAACAACGGCATTTGATAGAGCTGGATTTTCTCAATCACGTAGGTCAAGTTTTTTTACGTGAATTTCAATGTTAAATATTCTTATCAAGCAGATAAACATTAGGCGGTCGATTAGTAGTAGGTCCAACCATACTTGCCCTGGCGTGTGTTCAGGACGGGGAAGCGACTGTGCCCGTGCAGGGCCAACGGCCACAGTTGCACTGCACAGTGTACCTGTGGCCGTGGTAGAAGGGGGCCGTGCACCAACCGACATACCTTCAAGTCGAAGTAGGGCCTAAACTAACTATACACAGCCCAGTCGCCGCTGTACATACGTAGCCTCGCGTAGCGTATTAACAGCGTCTGGTCGGGCTAGGCCTAAACTAGAATCTATTATTGTTAGATCAATCATCTTTGAACCTATAGTTCCCCTGTTTAAACGTTAGAGTTCTACCAGATCTATTGGGTTAGACTACATGTATGATGGAGCTTGCGATAGATCTATTCATTTTTTTAACATTTATTTGCAAATCCTAAATCATATTCTTGGGGAATTTGCATAACATGATTGATATGAAAAACTTCTCATTTAATGGGACTAATGACATTAAACTGACCCAGCAAATGTCATTTCAATTACGACATTAGCATAATTTGACATAAATGAGAACTTAGAGAAGTTTTTCGCGGAATTATACATAGAAAAATAGGCCTACTTGTCGATCAAACGCAAATGCCCTAAAGTTACTGATACTAGATTAGAAAAAGTCATTCCACTTCAATCATTGATTCATGTGTAGACTTCTACTTACACATCATCTGGATCTGGATTCCTTGAAGTTGTTGACTTGGCCAGCTGGGGTTGCTTGATTGGCGTAAGCCCTGGCAAACAATTCCACCGTGCATGTCGTAACACGAATTTGCACATTCTAAATAAAAAATCCTGCAAAACTGTTCATGCAAGCCAGCAAGTGGAAAGCAAATTTTTCATCGGCACGCTGACGCTGAAGCCTCCCCATCTGGTCTCTTACTTGTCCTCCAGCTAAGAACACGTCTCTCTGCGTTCTCCACTCGTCGATAGCGTCAAACAAGTAATGGTTAGATACGTTACCTCGAGTTGGACGGCTGTTTGATCTCCATTGTGAGGTTTCATTACTAAACCAAAGCCAAGGCTAAGCCGAAACAGTACAGCACTTTTTATTGCAAACAGTACACGCATACCACACACAATATTGATATTGACATACCGGTACCGACGACTTTCTATCAACTTTGTTATGTTACGATCCGGCCCAACGTACTGTAAGCTGTACGCATGCAGCTGACGCAGCAGACAACATTGCACGATGAGATCATAACAACCTGCCATATGCATTGCAACTTGCTATACATGAAGCTTAGAGTTTTAATATTTCTTCATCAAAGCATGTTTATAAATACCAAATATTAAACAACGTAATATATGAATAATTTATGATATTGTTATATAATATTTTCAGACATTTGAAATATTATTGCTTAGATTGCTGAAATTGGCACCATAGTGCATATAATCAGAGACTGGAGCAAAGAGATTATACCTATAGAGTAAGTAGTCGCCATACGCGTGCGTACAAATAGTGCGTCCAAAATTGAAGAGGGAGCGCACACTCAGCTCCTGGCACTGGATCTAAGTCTACGTTCAAGTCATATCTTCTCATATCATATCTGGAATTATATGTTATTCTTCATTACACATTTTCATTCTCAGAATCACAATGTGGTTAATTGTTTAAATATTAGTTTCTACAATGATATCATATCATTTTGAACCATTTGGTAGAGTCAAGACCTTTTGTTGTTCGCAAAATAAATAGTGGGAACTTGGATGTAGACTAGACAGTACTTGAGCATTATGACGTTTGTTTCGCGTACATTCCCATAAAATTCCCATAAAATCAAACAACATCAGCACCATTATGACGCTTAAACATGACCATTGTGACGTCACAATAAAACAACGCAAGGTCACTGCGCCGAATATTCAAGTCGAGCGCATTAAACAGTGCGCTGCCACCTGATTGTACAGGATCCGTGCAATGGCGGCTCCCACAACGCAAAATGGCAGCTCCCTCGCGCGGCTGCCTCCCCACTGGACTACGCCCTCTTGTGGTATAATCTCTTTGGACTGGAGCCAGATACGTACGTACGTACACCACCGAACTAAAACATAGTGGAATGCGTGTCCCTATTCCCAACATACACGAGACCGTGCAGCCAAATTTACCGTGTTGCGTCGCCATCTTCTTAGGGCAATTTTCCCTTATATGGAGTGCACGCTTAGGCGCAGTCAGACTGGGCCACTGATACGCGCGCAAGCAAGAGTACGCCGTCCGGTGGCTAGTGATTATGACGTAACAATGCACGTTTGTACATGACAATGGCCTTGCGCTTCGGAGACATAGCCCGCAAACAAATCGAGAAGTTTGGCGGAAAGTTACGTGGAAAGTTTGCGGTCACACTGGCAAAACTTCGAGTTAAACTTCTCGATCTTTTGCCAGTCTGACAAAGTCGATAAAAAGGGTCTAGAGCTCGACGAAATCATGTGTGCACGGGCGCTGTGTGTAGGCTGTATGGCGGCTATGCGGAGGACTCACATTAGTTCTTTTAACATGATTGCGGCGTTTTTTTTTTCTTGCTGTTGAATTTCTAGATTGCTTTATTAACTCTAGAATTACATATGCACCGTAGATAAATCAAGTTTCTTCATTAATAAGCACTTTAATTTAGGCATAATGCTCGCCACTAAAAGAAGTTAGGCCCAGAGTTTCAGTTGCTCATCAAAAGCAGGCAAGATCCTGCGTCTGTCTTATTGCTTCATATCATCAGTGCTTCCACTTTTCAAGGTCAGTCCTCCTGAAATCAACACTAAAAACTCCTGGAATTTACAAGAATATCCTGGAATCAACATCATCACCATCGATAATCATCATAAATTTACACAATGTCAGTGTCACTGTCGTAGGCCCTAGCTCTATCTAGCTATGGAACCTGATTGGTAAAAATGGCAGAGGTAAAAATGACAGAGGTAAAAATGTCATAGTAAAATGGCAGAGGTAGAAATGGCAGAGGTAAAATGTCAGAAGTAATGAAAGCGATTTCGTCAGAGGTAAACGTATGAAGAGGTTTTGAATAACGACCTATATAGCCAGAGCAAACTGTATTTATCAAATTATCAAATCCAAATTGCAGATTTGAAGAGTATTTATTGAATTATGTTTTACAAAGATGACAGCTCTCTCATTATTCTGATTTTGATTCCAGTGCAGTGGCGTAATCTGCCTGTTCAGAGGAATAATAAACCAGCTAAAAAAGAGCCTAGTATAGGCCTATGGGAAATTATTATTATTATTATTATTACTAAAGGGGGTTTCAACAATGCTGCATAGCCCTTAAACAGTATAATCCTATACGTTGTTTCGCCCAATGAAGTTATCACACACACACAAACACACACACACACACACACACACACACACAAACACATACACACACGCACGAACCCACTTTTAAACATATACTTCTATACGCAGATAAACAACATTTACTCTCACATACACACTCTTACACAAACGAATTCCGCTCACTTCCAGGCTAGTATATTGTCATTATTTTTCATTTTTTGAACTGTTTAGTGTAAAGAAGTGAAGGAGACATTGTCGAAGCGAACCGCTAATTTTTCACCTGTTCTATGTTATTTTCTCACATTCAGGTTTCGTAGGAGCCTATATCTTTCTCACAAGACCTGATCACGACATAATGTAGAAGTAACTAGATATATCGCTACGTACAATAGGTCTATAGTACAATGTCTTGACAATGTGTGATGACAGTTTCAAACAATTGGCAAAATATTAAAATGACAGGTTTGACACAAATGTGCTGAATGTTCACTTTCCTAGAACTAGGTTCAATTGGATGAATGATTAAAATGTCAGAGTGCAGGTATTTGGGGAACTGATGATTTTTACTTGACTTTTGACCCTTTTATAAGTTTATGCATTGAGTAATTTTTCAAGGTATTGAGAAAAAGTATAATTTCAGTATCAAATGGGAAAATAGCATTATCTAAACCTGGCCTTTGACCTTGACCTCACAGTTCCAAAGAGAATCACTGTTAGGTTGAACATGCATAAATATGTAAGTTTCATGATGATACCTTGAGTTACTTTTGAGATATGGAGGAAAAAGTGCAATTCAGCACTTTCACTTGACCTTTGACCTTTTGACCTTTGACCTTTTGGCAAGAAACTTCCCACAGAATATATATTGGGTAATACATGTATACATCAAGTTAAAAAAAAAAACTTCATTCATTGCATAAATATAAGGAAAGTAGTGATATTTTGAGGAGTTGACCTTGACCTCTGACCCATGACCTTCGACCCATGACCCCCAACTTCCCTAGATAATCACTGCCCATCGGTACAAGCATATATACTAAGTTCCGTGAAGATACCTTGAACCATTTGCGAGATATGGAGAAAAACATGAAATTTCATTTTTTTTTCACAAAATAACCTGTGACCTCTGACCTTTGACCCTGCGACCCTAAAATCCACACAAAGTATTATCCCCCAAGGATATACCCTCATACCAAGTCTGATGTAAAACCACCACACGGTTCTTGAGATATCGACAAAAACAAAACGGGACGGACGGACGTACGGACGGACGTACGTACGGACGGACGGACGGACAGACGACCCGAAAACATAATGCCTCCGGCCACTTCGTTGCCGAGGCATAAAAATACAAAACGCAAAAAACAAACTACAGCTAGATGTATCGGCAGACATCAGTAGGCTCTTGCAAAATATTTCATTACATTGTTCAAAGATTTAGGAGTGATCCCTGAGGTCACTCCAAAATGAGTGAAAATGAGCATTTTCACTCAAAATTCACTCCATTTTCACTCTAAATTCACTCTTTTTTGTATTCACTCCTTTAAGAGTGAATATTTTCACTCGAATTTTTTTTTTTATATTAGAGTATGTAGCACAGGAGTGTAGTAACATTAGTAGAGCATTTTGTGATACCCCTATATATATATATATATATATATATATATATATATATATATATATAACATTTTCGTGTAATTAATGATTTGTTTATAACCCCTAATTTGGGGGGAAATGGGACATCAAGCGCTGAGAAATGAGACAACCTGGAGAGAAATTAGATAACCATCATGACCAAAGTAGGATTTACATGTGCTGCGGGGAGAAATGTAACACTATGCTCTATTAAATTTCTCCCAGTGATAACAAAAAAACAGTAAAAGATCCCTGCCAATTTTTCATACCTGCATGTCTGTTATCAAGCAATTTTATTTTCAGAAGTTTGTACACTTATTAAAATACCTATTAACATAGTATAGGACCTACGAGATCTAAGTTTGATATTTTACTGACAAGATACCTGTAGAGCTGTATGGTAGTCAATATGTCCTTTTTCAGGTGTACCGAGGCTCATACTGATATAATTGGATTGTTGACTTGCCGACCATTTTTCAACTTATATACATGAGTTTATATTTCTCCCCGTGTCCCATTTCTCTCCGGTCTCCCCCGTGCTTTAATTATTTCAGGAGAAGGCACGAAAAGCGCGTATTGCTAGAAAGGTGTCAGAAACATGAAGGAAAATAAAATCTCTGTCACTTTTACCTCGTCATCTTGCATTTCTACGACTAAATTTTTATCAATGACATTTTTATCTCTGGCATTTTGACCACTGACATTTCGACCACTGACACTGACAACTTTACCTCTGACATTAAATGTACCACTGTCTTAATTATTTACCTCTGCCATTATTACATCTGACATTTTCACCTCTGCCATTTTTACCTCTGCCATTTTTACCACTGCCATTTTTATCTATGCCATTATTACACCGAATTGAACATACCTCCTTGATCATACCATATACCTCCCGTGTTACCAGTGTGTGCGCGATTGATGAGGAAGTGGGGGTGGGGTGCGCGACATGACGCGTGCATGAACAATCGAAAATGAGAGAGTAGTTGGATCCATATAGCGTGCACTCTATATAAGGAAAAATTGCCCTATCAAAATGGCGGTGGTAGCAAGTTTTGGTGGCTGCGTATTTCCTGGGTGAACACGCATTCCACTATGTTTTAGTTCGGTGACGTACACCCGACAGCTCTCACTACTTGTTGTGTCGCGGACCGGGAGAGATTTTCATGCGCATGGCTGTTGTGTGGTTTTGTGCATGCACCCATTCGGCCCCATTCGGTAGGTATTCGGGCGTCCATGTTGAAATTACAGTGGACAGCTCGCACGGCGCTCGTGCCCCATCTGGTTTTCGCTGGTGCGCTGCGTAGCGTCGTGTTCGGCATTCGGTACGTACGGGGGTACAATAACGGGAGGAGCAGCTTGTCGTGCTTTTCTACTGAGCTGCGAATCGCCTGCGACGACCGGCTGCCTTTAAGTGGATATCTAGCCGTCCTGAACAGTCTGAGTACAATGATACCCGACTTGAGAGTAAACTAAATGACGTACCTGAGCTGCATAGTATCCTGCAGTTGTGCAAAATACAATAAAATAACAGTATTCGTTGTTTTCATTTGGGCACGCCAATGGCCAACGTCGCTGTACGTAAATGCCCTTGTATGGGGGTACAATGACCGCGCCGTGTATGTCCATATCACGCGCACGCAGATATTGTTGCGTGTAACCATCGTCAATACATACACAGGCGCAGGCCACACACTGGCATACCGTACCCGAGAGTACATTGTGTGCGTGCGTGCGTGTCCGCCGGAATATGCAGAGATTTCGCTGCACGCCATCATCTTTTTGACTTTAGTATCCCCACTGTCTCTGCAGGCTAAAAGATGGACGATCGAGAAAGCAGGAGTCCAGCGCAGGATCGGTGAATATTTAAACGCTCGGCTCTGACGTCACGCACAAAAATGCATTATGCATCTATCTAATTAATTTTTCTTTTTCGTCCTCGACGTCGACACGGAGGAGGAGCGCGGACGAAACCCGATCCAAGGCACGTAAGAGACCCTCCCGCTGCCGACGGCGCCGGTCTCGGGGGCCCGGAGCCGACGGCTCGGGAGGAGATAGACAAACCAGCAACGCCGGAATAAAACAGGAAATAAGGCCCCGACAACAACAACAACTTCGCCTTTTACTGTATAAGAAACGTCTTGTATTAATTCTTACACTAAATATCATGAACGCTGTCTGTTCAGCAATCAAACAGAAAAAGCATGCACACGAGGGTGTAGATAGGGGCATTTCCCCTCCCACACGAAGGTGATTTTGCATTTTCAGACCTTAAATTCAGCGATCTGGTGCAAATTTTTGGTGCAACACTTTTTCATCGAAGTGTTAAGATCAGGGAATTTAGCTCTTATTCCGAATGTGCATCATCTGTGTGTATAATACAAAGTCTAGTGAGGAAGAGCTTAGGGGAAGGGGGATTCCCCCTCCCGCTCGGCGGAGCTTTTGCGTTTTAAGAATTGAAATAAAGCGATCTAGAGCACATGACTTTTGTGGAAAATTCGGAAATTGTCATTCCAAAAATGTACTATACTACTAGGTCTAAAGTGGGTAACAAGCAATGGAATGGTGGCAAGATACCTCTCCCACATTCAAGGGAGCCTTTTTTCAGTTTAAAGCTTTTAGAACTGAAATTCAACAATCTGGCGTACACTTTTGTTGGAATATCTGGAAATTTTTCAATCAGAAGAGAAGTGTAGCAAGTCTGTGGAAGGAGATTCTATATAATTTTCTGATTGCAGTTAAACGTTTTGGTGCACACATTTTGTGTCATATTTTGAAAACTGTTTATGTTCAAAGTTTAGCCACAGTCTACATGCATGGGGAGGGGCGGGCGAGCAGGAAGAAGGCGTGGGCGAGTGTTATCTCCACCCTTCCCGTACGATGGAGCTTTTGCCTGTTTAAGGTTGAAATTGAGATATCTCGTATACGCATATATTGATGGAATATACTATGGGAAATCATAAAAAAAAAAAAATGATGGGGGGGGGGCTTAGGGAGGAAAGGGTCGATAAAAAGGGGAAATTCCCCTTGTACATGAGGGAACATTGAGTTTTCGGAATATAAGTGATAAGTCATGTGCACTCAGAATTATTCATAATTTTTTGTAAATCTAAAAAGTGTACTAAGGCTAGGGAAAGAGGCACAGATGGGGAGGGTCTGGGAGGGGGTATCCCCCTCCCAAGCACGAGAGATTTTGCATATTTTGAACTGAAATTCAACGATCTGGTGCACACTTTGAGTGAAATATTCAAAAAATTATGATCTTATTTGATGAAAGGTTGAAAAGAAGACCCGCTTCATGTGCATGCATACAGTATACACGCATTTTTTCCCCCTCGCAAATCCCCGGTCCAAATCTTAGGGGGGCGACCGCCCCCCCCCCCCCCTGGCTACGCCAGTGTCTCTCGCGTAAGAGGGGGATGGCCTAACCTCTTCCATACCCTCCCCTTTCAGTCCTTTCTACTTAATACACTTTATAGATTGACAGATTTTAAAATGTTTCATCTAAAGTTTCCACCACGTCTGTTACTTCAGTTTTAAAAATGCAAATGTTCCGTGCTGATGGGTGGGAGGAGATATCTAGATACTTTCAATTAACGGAGGGCCCCCCCCCCCCTAAATTCCAAGTATTGCACCAAAAGTTTGCACCAGATCACTGAATTTCAGGTCTGAAAATGCAAAATCACCTTCTTGTGGTAAGAGAAATGCCCCTTATCTACACCTTCGTGTGTTTGCTTTTTCTGTTTGAATTGCTTAACAGACACCGTTCGTGATAATTATTCATGGTAGAAATCAGTACAATGAGTTTATTCAAATAATACCATTTCATAGGCAATTTGTTCATTGTAATCTACATCAAAATATTCTGCTACCGTAAATAAGTGGGCTGTTTCAAGTCGATAAAACACATAAAAACATACATCAAATCGCATCATTCACAACATCAAACTGCAAAAAGTTCTCACCTTGGGAGGGGAACACCCCCTCCCACCCCCTCTCTCGCCCCCTCCGCTCGCTCGGGTTCGGTCGCGTTCGTGATATTAAGTGTAAGAATTAAAACAAGAAGTTTATTCAAAATGATACCATTTTATAGTCAAATTGTTTTATATAAATCGACATCACAATATGATGCTACCTTAAACAAGTGGGACTGTGTCAAGTCGACAAAACGAGCAAAAACACACATCAAATTGCACCATATACAACATCAAAATGCAAAACGTTCTCACTTTGGGAGGGGGGACACCCCCTCTCACCCTCTCCCTCGCCCCCTCCGCTCGCTCGGGTTCGGTCGCGTTCGTGATTTTAAGTGTAAGAATTGATACAAGAATACCATTTCATATATACCAATAATACCATTTCATAGCCAATTTGTTTAATGATAATCGACATCGAAATATATTGCTACCTTAAACAAGTGGGATTGTTTCAAGTCGACAAAATGCGCAAGATTATGCATCAAATTGCACAATGTACAACATCAAAATGCAAAAACTTCTCACCGTGGGAGGGGGACAACCCCCTCCCGCACCCTCCCCCCCTCGCTCGCTCCGCTTGCTCGGGCTCGGTCGCGTTCATGACATTCAGTGGAAGAATTAGTACAAGAAGTTTATTTGAATGATACCATTTAAGGTAAATTGTTCAATAATAATCTACATCGAAAATATTCTGCTACCTTAAACAAGTGGGACTGTTTCAAGTCGATAAAACACGCAAAAACATACATCAAATTGCACCATTTACAACATCAAAATGCAAAAAGTTCTCACCATGGGAGGGGGAACATCCCCCTCCCACACCCTCCCCCTCCTTCCCTTGCCCGCTCCGCTCGCTCGGACTCGGTCGCGTTCATGATATTCAGTGTTAGAATTAGTACAAGAAGTTTATTTAAATGATACCATTTTATACCGAAATTGTATAATAATCATCGACATCAAAATACATTGCTACCTTAAACAAGTGAAACTGTTTCAAGTCGACAAAACGCACAACAACATGCATTAAATTGCACCATGTACAACATCAAAATGAAAAAAGTTCTCACCGGGGAAGGGGGGTCACCCTCACCCCCACCCTCACCCCCTCCCCGCCGCCCCCCCCCCCCCCCCCCCCCCTCGCTCTCGCTAGCTCCGCTCGCTCGGGCTCGGTCGCGTTCATGATCTTCAGTGTAAGAATTAATACAAGAAGTTTATTTAAATGATACCATTTTATAGGCAAAATTGTTCAATATTAATCTACATAAAATTCACTGCTACCTTAAACATGTGGAACGGTTTCAAGTCGATAAAACACGCAAAAAAAGCATCAAATTGCACCATTTACAACATCAATATGCAAAAAGTTCTCACTGTGGGACGGGGAACCCCCTCCCCTCCCACACCCTCCCCCTAGCTCGCTTCGCTCCCTCGCATCTAACCGCTCCCCCTATAGATCAAATCCTGGCTACGCCGGTGATAGGCCCTACTATATAGTAGGCCTTCACAGTGATGTCGCACAGGCGGAGAAAGAGCTGAAATACCACGATGTATAGTCATTCAATTATCTATGAATATTCTTTTTCTTACTTGTTTTTTGATGGGAAAAAAATCCCAAATTTCACCAAAAGTGTGCACCAGATCGCTGAATTTCAGGTCTGAAAATGCGAAATCTCTGCTAGGTCGCTCCGCTCCCTCGCACAGATATTCCAACTCCAAGTCCCTCCCCCACCCACCATCATTAAAACGGAACGATGCCCCTGGGATGATTGCTTTATTGACTTAAATCAAGAAAATTGAAGAATACAATTAATAACTACAGGAAAATATCTACTACGTTATTACATACAAAGAAATGGATATCCATATTACCATTTTATTGAATTTATTTGGGCATTATTCAGGGCTGCGCTATTAACGTTTTTGAAAGGGGGGTGGTGTCAAAATCGCCTGTCAGTCAAGAAGAAAGAACATCAAAAGACAAGAGAAACAACAACAAAATAGTCTTCATACTTTTAAGGTCTGATTTTCCGCCGAAAGTCGACTGACAAGCAAAAAAACAACAACAACAACAACAACAAACAAACAAACAAACAAACAAAAACAAGAACAAAAAGTCTTCATATTATTGCGGCCACTTCCATCCCACTTTGCATGCCTGAAAGAGTGGGACATTCGATCCCTGTACAGTGTGTGTGTGTGTGGGGGGGGGGGGGAAACCAAGCTTCTCTCCCCCCCCCCCACCCCACACACACACACACACACACACACAAGGGCTGCGCCGGTCCGGTTATGGGCTTGTAATCGTGGTGATGGTGACTATCGCCGATCATCCCCTACTCCTCAGTACGGATTTACGCCGTTGACCGTAACAGTCAAAGACACGCGATGAAACGCATTGTTTTCCGGAAAGATCGGTGAAAAACAGAAACGCTGTATGAACTGTACTATGTTCATGAGTTTCTGGCGATTGTTCTGAGAGAGAAAACAAAATCTAAATTGAAAATAAAAGGTTCCGGGCACGTGAACACGATGAAACACATTGTTTGTTTGTTTGTTTGTTTTTGGAAAGATAGGTAAACAACAAAAACGCTGGTAACATTAGTCCTATGTTTCTTGGACCTGGGCGACAACTACTTTTTATAGAATATTTCGCCTTGAAATATATTTCTGATACAATCTGTGGATTTTTATGATATGTGAGCAAATCGGTTTCTGTTTTGACACTAATTAGTAATGGACAGGAAAGGACTTATTGAAAAGAAACATCGCGGAGTATCTGAACTTAGCCGTGTTAGCTGTTTGCGACACCAGGAATTTTTTTACGTGCCACAATTAATAAGATTGTATCTTGAAATACAGTGTATAATGAAGCCTGCTTGCTAAAATTTTCAGAACTTATATTCAAATATATATTTGAGGATGTATTATCACTGACAATCATGATTTCCTGTCTAAATGAATTATACACATTCGTTGTTCAACTCGTGTGCCACGGTTTGAGTCCAATTGTACAATTTTAGAAGTTTTGACCCTGTATGCCTTCATGGGCTGCGTAACCAGTAGTTCACACCCCCCCCCCCTTTCCATACACACACACACACACACACACACACACACACACATTTTAGGGCAACGAAAATGTGCCCTTTCTTGTATACATGTGAACAGATTAACTAAGTTTGCTGAAAAGTGCTCCAGTGATCAGAAATCAAGTAGCACTTTTTAAAAGTCTCTAGAGGATAATTGCGAGGGGGGATAGTTTTGGGGGTTGCCCCTTATAGGGTGATTTCCCTACTATAATAGGAGGGTATAGTTGCCTGGGGGGGGGGGGGTGCCCAGGGGCAATTGCCGTGGAGGATAATTGCCATATTAGGGGAATTGCCGTGGAGTATAATTGCCATAATTAGGATAGTTGTCGGAAGGGGGTAACTGCCATAGGGGGAATTGCATGTCCGGGGGAATTATGGTAATCATGTAGAAATGCACACCTACCGTTCGCTTCGCCGTTTGTCAATCAAATTGTGTGCAGCTATTGGAGATGCTAAATTGAACCATATCAGATATTTTCATGGAATTAGAAAGCCGAAAAGGGAAGAAAAATTAGAAATCAGGGCTGAAAAGTACGTCAGTAGGCGACGTATAGTAAGTGGTGCATCGATTTCGCAGAGAACGATGTCTTTTTTTTTGTTTTAAAGAATATTTTATTCTTCATCAATGGAATCATACAAATAAATTGATACAAAAATCTCCGGACCAATTTTATAGTCCTTTTCAACATTGGATGCAACACTGATACCAAAACTTTACATCGGTTGAACATGTTTTGATACACTCTGGTACATTTTTTTCACAATCAATATATACAATCCATATAAACATCTCTTCTTTTCTAGTTTTACATTACTAATTCCTCAATCTCTTAACAATTTTTTTCTTTCATTACATAATAAATTCTATTAACTGAATCACTTACCCCAAAAATATTTCTTTTCAGCTTCCATACAATCCAACCTAAAATATCAATATCCATTGATTGAAGTTTTTTGTTAAAAAAACAAAACAAAAACAACCCCCTCGCCACCCCCCTACTCAATACCCCCGTCCATTCTCCCTCTTACTACCCCACCCCATCCCCCCTCCCCCTTCCAGAACCCCCATCACAACAAAACCTCTAAAGCAACTGAAACCTGTGTGTCCTGACTTACATTATAACACTTAATACGAGTGCGTGGAAAAGGCATTTCCTGGTGGATGTGCGGCAGACCATACTCTGTTAAATAAACGTAAAGCAAATTCTCAATTCTTTTTCCAGTTTTCCCACTTTTGTAAATGTATTGACAACGTATTACGTATAACTGCTAATTTTTCTTCTTCTAACCTATCCTGCTCTATAGACCTTTTAATGAAATATTCCGTTGGGGGTGTCTTATTTTTCCTTCCTAAAAAAAGCAATTTCTTCACCAAAATTATAACATGGTTAACTAACTGAGCTTTTCCTTTATCTGGTAGCTCTATACCAAAAAAGATCTCTTCCCAACTCAACTGTTGCAAATCAACATATTCAAAGAAAGTACTACATTTTCCCCAAACTTTCCTAGCAAAATCACATGTATAAAATATATGTTTATACGTCTCTTCCTCATTCTGACAAAAAGAACATAAATTATCATTTACGAACTTAAACTGAAATAGTTGATGATTTGTGTACACTATTCCATGCAATAATCTATATTGGAAATCCCTCAAAGCAGAACTCAAAGTGCTACTTCTTATCCTACTAAAAATACATTTTATATCTCTATTAGAAAAATCACAAAAATATAAATTTCTCATTTTTTCTATCACCGAAGAATCATCACTTACTTTCTTCACTAATTCAACATAAATGTCTTTAGAGGTAATCTTTTCCAGAGGAATTTCCTTCCCGTTTCTTATAAAAGTCATTTCATCTACATTTGTATTCTTCTCTATCTCTGTGTTCTCTGTATTCCTTTTCCAACCAACTGGAAGCGCCTCATATATCTTTTGAATACTCAAAATATTCAAATAATTAAATCCTTTATTATAAAAATATTCAACCGAAAATAATTTACCATTCCTATCCATTATATGTTCCAATCTAAAACATTTTTTCAAAAACAATTTTTCATCAAAACTGCATTTTCCCTCAATTCGAATCATTTTATTATTAAACAAAACTTCCTTCCTTATTTGATTATAATTACCCCTGAAATCCCTTGTTTTCACCCATGTTTTCAACAGATCCCTGTAAAATTCCGGTATAGACAAATTCAAAAGATAAATAAAATAGTTACAACAAAATATAAATTTACCTCCAATATGTTTAGTAACAAACTGAAAATATTGTTTCCATTTCATTTCTTGTTTACCATAAGATAACCTTTTAACCCACATTACTCTTTGAGCGTCTATTAATGATGAAAAATGCATATATTTTACTCCCCCCGCGTTCATAATCTAATACCAACACAGTTTTTTTAATTTTTGGTTTCCCTTGCCAAATAAATTTCCAAACAACCAAATCCAGTTCTTTATATACCCATTCTGGCAAAGGAGTTAGAGACCCCACATATATCAATTTAGAATAAATGAAAGTCTTCAATAACTGAATTTTACCAACTAATGTCAAATCTCGTTGCTTCCACCATATTAATAATTTCTTTATTTTACTAAGTATTTCTTTATAATTCAATTTTTCTTTCACCTCTGGATCCAAAGTAAAATATACCCCTAAAATCTTTAACTCCGTCACTTTTTGTCCAAAAGAAAAATCATAAGCACTATCTTTACTACTTCCCAATTCCAACACTTTTATCTTATCTTTATTAAGTTTAAGTCCAGAGACCCGTTGAAAACAATCAAAAATAAATTCAATCCTCTTGATTGACTCAAAATCTTGTACCAAAAATGTAATATCATCCGCATAAAGCACTTGTCTAACTTCATTCCCTCCAAAACATAACCCTGAAATCTGCTTGTCTTTTCTTATCGAATGCGCTAACATTTCTATACATAAAATAAACAGATAGGGTGACAGTGGATCCCCTTGTCGAACCCCCTTTTCTATCTTAAAATACCCTGTCGATTTACCCCCGTTAAAAACACAGCTAAGAGCATTATTATAAAGAGTAGAAATCCATTTTCGGAATACAGGTCCAAAACCAAAATATAACATGGCCTGTTGTAAAAAACTGTGAGCAACGGAATCAAAGGCTTTTTCGAAATCAATTGCAACCAAATAACCTGGTAACTTAAAGTGGGAAGTATGGAAAATCATGTCATCAATAATACGTATTGCTTCCCCTATATATCTACCTTTCAAAAACCCCAATTGATCTTCCATTATAATTTCCTCTAAAACCTCTGTAATTCTCATTGTTAAAACTTTAGAAAGAATTTTATAATCCACATTTAATAAAGAAATAGGTCTATAATTCTTAATCTGCAAAACATCTTTACCTTCTTTTGCAATTAAAATAATCATTGCTTGTCTTTGGGAAGCCGATAGTTCCCCATTATGATACGCTTCATTTAAAGCTTCTACTACTAATTGTCCGATAACCGGCCAAAATATTCTATAAAATTCAACCGTTAACCCATCATTCCCTGGTGATTTATTCAGTTTCATTTTTTCCAACACCTGTATACACTCCCTTTCTACTATTAACCCTTCACAATAATCTTTGGACTCCTCAGATAACCTGGGCAAGTCCTCAGAAAAAAAACACATTATCTGAATTCAAAACTACATCTGATTTAGCATACAATCTACTATAAAAATCCTTAATTTCATTAATTATACCAGTTTCATCATAAATAATATCACCCTTTTCATTAATCAATTTTTGTATATTAGTTTTTTTTTTCTATTTGACTCCATTAATTGCGTAAAATATCTCACATCTCTTTCTCCTCCTTCATACCAAGAGGCGCGGGAGCGAATCTTAACTCCTTCCTTATCATAATCATAACTAACCTGTAATTCCCTTTTTTTTTCTTCAAGTCTCTTACATACTTCTTGATTTGGCTGAGATATCAAACTATCCTCCAACTCTGCTACCTCTCTTTCCAATTTTTCTCTACTTTCCTTTCTATTTTTAGACATTTTCTTAGAGTACGTTTGTGTAAATTGACGAATTTTCCATTTCAAAAAATCCCAAAGTACTCTTTTATCCTGAATCTCTTCCTGTAAATCTCTCTTTAATTTCAAAATTTCTTCCTTCATTTGCTGAACATAAACCATATCATTACATAAACTGTTATTAAATTTCCAATAAGAACTTCTATTTCTTATTTGATTTTCCCGGATATCCAAAAACCCTAACCCTATTGCGGAATGGTCCGGAGCAATTGAAGACATAATTTCACATTTAACCACAAAGTCTACTAAATCTTCTGAAATTAACCAATAATCCGATCGACTTTGCATAAATGGTACTTTCTGTCTATATGTAAATTGCTTTTTTGTTGGATTTCTCTTCCTCCAAATATCTACTAAATTCCATACTTCCATAAAATTATCAATTTCCAAATTAAACCTACTCTGACAAATTGACTTATTTCTACCAACATAATCACACTCTTCATTACGGATCATATTAAAATCCCCTCCCATTATAACAGATACCCCCTCTCTATTCATTTCCCTCAATTGTCCCTCTAACTTCTTTATCATTTGTATTTGCTCTTTTTCTTTTCCCCTAACAGGAAAATACACATTACATAAAATCAATCTTAACCCTTTCAAATTACAATACATCAATATATATCTACCTTCTACATCACTTACCACCTTTTTCATTTCCAATTTTACTAACGAATTAACCAAAATCAAAACTCCTTTACTATGGGAGGTTCCATGACTATAAACACATTGACCGTTCCATTCCGATGTCCATTTATCTTCTACATCTCTTGTACTATATGTTTCTTGTAAAAATACAAAATCTGCCCCTTTCTCCTTACACCAAGCAAAAATTCTCTGCCTTTTACCCTTTTCTCTTAATCCCTTTACATTTAAAGAAACATAACTACTTTTCCCCTCTCTATTATGCGCCATATACACACAAAGAAGTGAATCTCAGATTACTGACGGGAGTGACCACGACAGCAATCCGTAACAAAAATTTGATGTGCATTTCACCATCCACCACGAAATGCCCCCTGGTAACCGAAGAGTGATAAAAACCCCACAAACGAAGAAGAGAGAAAAAAAAAACCGCACTCGTCCCTAACCCTTATACATACCCAGCAAAACCTACCCTATCTAACCAATTCCCACCTGGATCCCCAATAAAAAGAAATATAACCCTACAATCCACGTACTGACACCAATGAAGCTCAGTACCCTCCAGCAGCCTCTCCTCCTCCCCCGCACTACATTACGTTAAAAAAACCCTCCATTCATATTTTAAATTCTTACCAACAAGAAAAAAGAAAGAAAAGAAAAAAAATTCCTCTCAAAACTTATTTATAATGCCCTTCATCTCATGCCAGCATTATCCCTACAGCTTAAAAATAACCGCAACCCAAAACTAATCATCACCCTACTCACCGATGTGCATAATGTCCCCACTACCCGTGTGTCGTATACACTAAACCTAAACCTTATACACACGCACAAATAAACCAAAAAAAAAAAAAAATCCAAGTCCATAAAACCACGCCTCCCTTGCACAAAGGTGTGCTTATTATTACCACATACATTTTCCTCCATGCTATCTCCCTACGCCCCTAAATCCAGCACAAAACGTTGTATTTAACGTAATAGCATAAACACACAAACTATACACACAGAGAAATTACGGTTCTAATTTGCACCCTAGAGGGTGCATATCGTTGTAACACCAGCGGCTCCATTTAGGGTTCTATTTTGGGGGGTGCTTATTTAGCACCCTATATTTAACACCATATATGGTGCATATTTGCACCCCTCCATTGGGTTCCCTTTTGCACCCAATAGGGTTCATATCGTTGTAACACCAGCGGCTCCATTTAGGGTTCTATTTTTGAGGGTGCTTATTTAGCACCCTATATTTAACACCAGATATGGTGCATATTTGCACCCCTCCATTGGGTTCCCTTTCTGCGCCCCATAGGGTGAACAAAAATTCAGGTGCAAATTTGCACCCTTTCTGGTTCATATCGTTGTAACACCAGCGGCTCCATTTAGGGTTCTATTTTGGGGGGTTCTTATTTAGCACCCTATATTCAACACCCTATAAGGTGCAAATATGGACCTCTATACAGGGTTCCCCTTCTGCACCTCATCCCTGCACCCATTATGGTTCATACTGTTATTGTTGTAATTTTGCACCCTATGGGGTGATAAAGTCATCGCAATATAGGATGCAATACAATTTGCACACGTCTCTATTTAGGGTTACCTTTCTGCACCCCATATGGTGAAAATTATAACCTTTTTTTTTAAAACCAAAATAATCATATACTGGATGCATTCACTGACTTCACAAACAATTACCTAAGGTAACACTCCAGACATGAAGCAAAAATAGCATGCACAGATTTACACACAGTTTCTCAGTCAATTAATCCACAATCTTTCGAAAACTGAAGTCAGAGACTTCAATTCAACAACAAATAGAACATAAACATGATGAATACAGTGCATACTTACATATAAATTATTAACATTTTATTATATGTCTCATGGAAGAGGGACAAGTTAAGAGCGATTTTCTTTTTCATGGTTTACTTTAAAATGAACATCAAATATACATTGTATTTCTACAAATTCTCATACGAGATGCATATTTTGTCATAAAAAGGGCAATGTAAATCAAAAATGTATGAAATTTGGTCAGTACATTGAATAAGAAGAAAAATATTCGTTCTTTCCATCAAATGATTACTTTTTCTTCTTTTAAAGGAAGTTACCACATTGACAAAAAGCACTAATTCTTTTTATACAAAAAATCCCTGAAGCTTGTGCAGAGTAATAGTAAACTATGTGACAAATATCTTTCACATTGTCCTTTTACTTCTAGAATGGATCATAGATATGTACCTTGAATTTACCGGTACATCTTACAAAGCACCTTTATGACGCTCTTAGACATTAACAGCGATATGTCAACTCTGATTTCTCGTACACAAGTTATTGCCAAAACAATGAAGGGTATGGCAAAGTTCTGTCATATATATTTGAAACTCACTACTTGTACTGACATATTCCATCCAATTCCAAGCTTGAGAGCTTGCGAATGTGCCCCATTATACAATTAGTATACTTCACATTTTGTTTTTCATATACAATTACACCAATGATAAGGTGAAAAAAGAATAAAAAAATGAAAAATGCACATCTAAATTTGGTTACTTTTTTATGCACACAGCTAAAGATATGTCCCAGTTATAAATCTCGGGCAGAATAGCATATCTGAAAACACTTTTCATTGCATCAAATTAACATTAACAATTCCACAGAAAATGTTACCTAAGAAAGGGAAAATAAGGTTAACCAATCAGTGGTATGACAAACTGGACATAAAGAGGAAGGAATATGTCTTCAGTGAGACAAGTTTAAAAACAGTTTTTTTTTTTTGATACATTGTTTTTTTTTCCAAGCGATGGAAACAAGAAGCACATTGTACTCAGTAGACCAAAAATATAATTACACAATGTATGCAGTTTAGCCCCAACATTCAAAATATTGTAAAGAGCAGTCGATTTTTCACATTTATAAAGCAGGTATTGGTATTGGCACCATCACAAGCATAATGATCAGGAGCAAAATATATTATTATTACTATTATCATCATTATTATTCCTATTATTATTATCATCATCATTATTATTATCATTACTATTACCATCAATATTTTACAGAGATTTATGATCATGCATGAGAAATACCTCAAGTGTTGATGTTACAGTCTCACAACTCTCCCAATCATTTATGATTTTAACACTTAATTTTCACCAAACCTTACACAAATATATCACCACTTTATACAACCTACTTAAAGAAAGCTTGAAATTACAATAAGAGTTAGAGGGCAAGTCCACCTTCATAATAGACCTACATGTGGATTGAGTGAATGCGCAGCAATAAGCCAGTCCGGAGATAGCTCATGTGCACATAGGTACAAATGACCTTTCATTTTTCTCAGTTGGTTAGGCACTTCACTCAATGCAAAGTGACATAATGCAGCAGCTTGCCCACCATAGCCATTTATGGAACTCCCATAACAAAGAATGAACCTAACCAGTGTAGATGAAGTGACCAGTATGGTTCGTCAATCAACACTTAGGGAATCATCTATTTTATTAAGTGCTGTCTTGAATATGTTAACAAACCTTTTTTGTGTGTTAATATTGCCAAATACCAGGCTTGTTGTCAAGTGGATGTACTGGCAGGCACCATTTATAAGGATTCCACGAATAATCCTAGCATTACACATGCTTATCTCAGTGAAATTTAAAAAAAAATCAACCTGTCTCTCGGTACAAATAACCTTTTTCTGCACATGCTCAAACTGGTACCCCAAGCTGGCTTATACTATTAGAACACATCAGAAAAAATTGAAAAGCGGACATTCAGTTCAAAAGTTAATAATCTTTATATCATTTGTGCAGTCGCGGCAGAGTGAGAAGAGTTTATGATGTCACATGCGTAGAACAATTCAAGGAAAACCTAAAAAGAATTTCAATTTTTTTTTTCTTTTAGGAAAAACATGCACATTTCCTTGACAAGTCACTGACGTATGTAAGGAATTGATAATAGTTTCTGCCTTCTTAAAGAGTGAAGTCCAGTGTTCTTTTATATGCAAAAAAAAAAAGTAGATATGATATGTTGAGCTTTCTCAGGTTTTGGAACAAACTCTATTTTTTTAATCCTTATATACATAAAGGGTTTGTGAGAAAATCATGCTTTTGTCAAGTGTCACAAAGCTACTCCACTTATGACATTGCATTGCCAGAGATTGCCCAAAATTGACATACATTGTGTGGCTGTCTACTACAAAAAACAGCAGGCGACTTATTTTTTTGTGTTCCCTACTTAAACAATCAATTCAAAGTGTGCATGTGTTGTTGAAGCACTGAGGCTATCGATGGTGAAGAAATAACTAAAATATGAACAATACAAACTAACCCCATCTAGTATGAAATATAATGGAAAGCATACTTTGAGTATTTCATATCCATTAGCAGATTCATATTTTCATTCATAATGCACCCTCCCCCCCCCCCCCCCAAAAAAAAAAGAAGATAAAAGTGAATAGAAGTCAAGTTCTTTGTAGACTGTGTTTAAATTTGTAATTTGCAAGTTCGTTCTCTTGTATTTTTCTATTATATATTTCTTTAGAGTATTCTTGTTGATATTCAAGGCCAGTGCATTCTAAGAAAGGGAATAACCTGACAACAGTTTAGAAGACAGAATAAATAGTTACTGTTATCTATGAAATTAGACATTTTCACATATATTTTGCAAAAAAAAAAAATGCTAATCTTCATTTCATGGAGTGGCTTTATTCTCACCCTCGCCTAAAAACAGGGAGTTGATTACTTTCTGGATTAAAATGGAAAGATGTTTCTAGAGCCGTGGTGTTTAGCAATTCTAATGGGGGGGGGGGGGAATTCAATGTGGCCCGTCTCAAATTTTATATGGTTTAAACATACATGACATATAGGAGTCTCATTATCATGCCTCCGCCCTGAATGGTGCCGGAGGCATATGTTTTCAGGTTGCCTGTCTGTCTCCCGGTCTGTACGGATGTATCTACGGAAAAAATTGAAGGGCTTTCATCAAACCTGGTTCAGGGATACTACATGATGCTGATGATCTTATTGGATTTTGCACTATATCTGCTAAAAGTCAAAGAAAATTTGAAAATAACTTTTTTGCTACTTCTCTAGTCAGGGAAATCGGTGCACTCGTGTGTACTGGTTGGTTGGCACATTCAGTTGGGTACAGCAAGGTTTCATCCTCTGCTTTCACAGGAAAGCCGACTCCCAACTTCTTGTTCTCGTAGTCAAGGTATATCTGCTCCTCTGCTTCAGCAACATGCAGCATGGTCTTCATAGCTAATCTCATCTTACGCTGCATAAGTCGAAACTCCTCGAGCTCTAGTTTTTGATGCGTTTCTATAGCAGCTGCTTCAGCTGCCAAATAGTATGCCCTTCTGGCCATCACTCTCAGAAGAACTGGCATGGCTTCCACACTGACTCAACGAGGAACAAGGATTGACATCCTGAACATCTTCCATCTCCAGCTCTGGCATCCTATATGGCTCACCAGTCTCTCGAGGTTGACCTGCATCACTCATCCTGAAGACCATCACTGAACTTCATGCATAGTGAACTCGATGATAAATAATCAAACACAGGTCCCTTTGGCCCAGTATGAGACCAAGTTAACACCATGCATCAGCATGGATCAGCAAGGTTCAACCTGTAATTGAATAAAACAAAGTTGAACATACAGTCAGTATTGGAATATCTACCTGCTGAAGTATGGGATCAAGTATTTGTACTTCTGAAGTGATTTACCGTTTACATACTTGTCTGGGTGACTTATTTTATGTCATGTCTAGCACATGCAACTTCTCCAGTGGATATTATCTAAATTCACATATCGTGTATCATTGCTTATGCTCTGTGATAACAGACATTTTATGTTTATAACACACATTCTATTTTCATTGATAGACAACAAGGAGTCAAGGCCAACCTAAATTTTCTGACTTCAATCTTCATACATGTCTTAAATTCTCCTAAATGAACCAGGAACACTATTTTTCTTCATTAGGCACATCATACATGCCTACATCGTTCTTTCTGTCAACTTCACAGAAACAAATATCCATCTGAGCCTCAACTCGGCTCAAACGTAATAATTCCCATTAACGAAAATGATGCGACTATATCCGGTCACCTATGTACGTACGTGTACGTACCTTGGTAACTGCGTCCAGCAGCCCCATACGCATAGCGTAATTACGCTATGCATATGGGGCTGTTGGTCGTAGTTAGTACCTTGGTTGAGGCTTTCCGTATTAACGTGCACTTTCATTGACTTGTTCGCTATGCTTTACTGTATGTATGATCGCACTTCTGACATGTTAGTACACATGTACCTCGATACAACTCTTTCGCATCAGTTTTCACCACTCAGGATTCTATGAGCATAATTCACACATATCATCGATTACTGTGAAATATTTTCAACGGAATTACAGTACAATTATCTACTCACAACGTTTGGCTCATCAAAAAGATTAATTCATCATCCAAACGTCACGGTCGTCTGTCCATTCCAAACGAGGAACGTCAGTAGTATGCACGTACGTATACCGCGCGACCTACGGCGTGGCGTGCGCATGCGATTTTAGCTTTGCCATTGACCAAGTGCTCAACGGTCCACGCGTGCACGCATAATACGTGTACTTGTACTCGTTTGCTTTCTCTCTATGATAACGTCATTGAAATGATATTCTTGATCCCGGTGCGAGAAGAAAAAAACAAATGTTTAATTCAAGTAGTATTTTTTTAGTACAGTATTACTGATGACACTGTCAGTCTTTAACAACGTGTAGTTATATTTTCAAATAAAAATATACGATAATATCCAAAAATAGTGTGGCATTTTAAGCAAACACCATTCAACACCCACATGTCAGCTTTCGGGAAAGACTATGGAATGGTTCCAAATTCGAACCCTTAAGACTTGGCTCCCTTTAGGGTTCGGATTTGCACCTCTACATCCATCCCGAACCCTATAAGGTGCCACTTAGTTAGATTTGCTCGTAGGGTGCAAATAAGAACCCTAATAGAACCCTAATTTCTCTGTGTGTAATAACCGGACTCACACATAGAACCACACGCCCGGACATGATGAAACTCGAAATACACGAAAGGACATTCCACAACTGGGGGCATTAACTTAGAAAATCAATAATTAATCAGAGACCGAAATAATCTTCCATCTATTTGTACACCGTGCCTATTGTCTCTGCATAAAACAGATAAGAAACTTGCGTTCATTACAACTGTCATACCGATACACATCATACAATGCGTACATATCAAACTTCATAGGAGACATGGGTTGTTCAATACAACCTGACCCTTACGCAAGCCGGGCTCCCCAAACATAAGTCTTCCTTGCCCGCCAAAATATAACCCTGCGCTTTTTACCTCAACATTGACCAATGGCCTCCATCCAAACCATTAATCCGTGTTGGAATTTATTTAACCAGCTTTCCTCCCTAGACACATTGCTCCTGAGTTATTTCCCGATACACACATTTGATTCAAGTCCATAGACAATATCATAAAAATTCAGTAATTAAAGCGCAAACGACATGAAAAGTACCCTGTTTGTATACCTTAATACACACATTTCCCGAAACACACATTTCAAAACCTTAGGCAGTAACATGAATAATCGGTGATTAAAACATAAAAGAGATGAAACCTTCCTTGTTTATATATCTTGCATCTGTTCACAACCTGAACCAAACAGAACCCAAACTTATCTGCACATGTGGAGTATGCATGCATTACAAAATGTCATACCGATAGCCCTTGGCTTATCGAGTGCTCATACCCGTGAATCCTGTGTGCCTACATAACCTAAACTTCATTTCCTCTGGTATAACACTTGAGATATTCAATACTACTCCGACCCTAACATGAAATAGAGCTCTCGCCCACAAACCTCTGGCACTTTCCAGAACATTGCAAAACGAAAGAATCTGCATATTCATAAATGCACATTTCCTCTTCTAAAGCTCTGTGACATCCCAGGTCAAAACACCGGCGTCGAGCATTTCTAATTAGCATGACAGTTAATCCCATCAAATAAACCCGTTCTGTGTGCACTGGTTGTCGTTTATTTTACTCTTTCTAAGGAACAATACACTCTTAGCAAAGTGCTCTTCATTCCTGCATACTTTCTCGACCAGAAAATAATAGACGTAGTTAAACACACAGGTCAGTAACTCATGCAGTGTAAGTCTTGTGCGGCACAAACAGATTCCAACCCGGGGGCACTGACTTGAAGTATCAATAGATGTGCCCAATCACAGAGAAAACAAAAAAAAAAGAAAAAAAAAAGAAAACAAGCCCCATCACCTGTTTATCATTATACATTGATGTGCACTATTGCTACCAAAATACCAAGAACTATTTCCTATATACTGCATATGCGTTGTTGCTCAATTTGCACTTACACGTCGGTAACTAAAACACAAAAGCAATGAAAAGTACCCCGTTTATATACCTTGATACACACATTTCCCGAAACACACATTTCAAGACCTTAGGCAGTAACATAAAAAATCTATGATTAAAACATAAAAGAGATGAAACCTTCCCTGTTTATATATCTTGCATCTGTTCACAACCTGAACCAAACAGAACCCAAACTTATCTGCACGTGTGGAGTATGCATGCATTACAAAATGTCATACTGATAGCCCTTGGCTTATTGAGTGCTCATACCCGTGAACCCTTGTGCCTACAAAACCCAAACTTCATTACCTCTGGTATAATCCTTGAGATATTCAAATACTAACCCGACGACCCTAACATGAAATAGAGCTCGCGCGCCCAAACCTCTGGCTCCTTCCAGAACATTGCAAAACGAAAGAATCTGCATATTTTATAAATGCACATTTCCTCTTCTAAAGCTCTGTGACATCCCAGGTCAAAACACCGGCGTCGAGCATTTCTAATTAGCATGACAGTTAATCCCATCAAATAAACCCGTTCTGTGTGCACTGGTTGTCGTTGATTTTACTCTTTCTAAGGAACAATACACTCTTAGCAAGGTGCTCTTCATTCCTGCATACTTTCTCGACCATAAAATAAGAGATGTAGTTGAACACACAGGTCAGTAACTCATGCAGTGTAGGTCTTGTGCGGCACAAACGGATTCCAACCCGGGGGCACTGACATTGACATATCAATAGATGTGCCCAATCATTAAAAAACAAACAAACCAACAGACAAACAAACAAACCTTATCACCTGTTTATTTTTATACGTTGATGTGCACTATTGCAACCATAATACCAAGAACCATTTCCTTTATACTGCATATGCGTTGTTACACAATTTGCACTTACACAGCAGCATGGCTTGTTTGAGTGTACATGACCATTTCAATAGCAGATAAGAAAAAAAAATCCACTCCAAAAGCAACCATTGCTTTCAACTAAACCGAAATCTGAAAAAAGCAAAGAAGAAATGTAGAAATCCCCTCGAAGTCTCCCTGCTGCTCCGAAATCCCTCCTAACTTATTTATCTTTAGAACTAATTTATAAAAAAAAAAAAAAAAAAAGGGAGGGGGATGAGGAATCTTTCCAGTCCACCAATTTAAACTTAATATCAATCTGGAAGAGCGAGAGAGAGAGAGAGAGAGAGAGAGGGAAAAAAAAAAAACTGGTTGCCTTATACAACTCCGTGTAGTAATTTTCTGTTTAACTGCTTCATCTGTCAATGATTATAATCGATAAACTGTCAATGATTATAATCGATTCTGGTAGTCTCTTATTAGCCACTTACTAACAATATCGAACACGACTTGTGCAATATGTGTAGGCCCTACTTTCTTTTTCGTCTTTTTTTCTCATTGTTTTCATTGCCACTATCTTCACGATCTTGGTTATCACTGTTCAAATGATTGATACAGATTATTCATACTGCAGCATTTGAACGTCCTTTCTTTAAAAATTGTGGCAAGTACTGATTTTATTATGACAAAAGTTGATAATTGAATTTGAATAGTGTTGAAGGGAATAGAATGATGGTGAAGGAAAAGTGGAAGAAAAAGGTAAGGCTATTAGAAGGGAGAGAAAGAAAGAGAGAGAGAGAGAAAAGAAGATGAGAAGCAAGTTGAATTCAATGGGGATTTGTTTGTAGTACCGGTATAAATCTACATAGGCCTAATAATAATAAATTAATTTAATTAGAATAGTGTTAGAAAAAGTGTATGTAATCATGTATTAATATAGTGGAATTCTTATAAAGTGCTCATTTCAACTAAAAGATACTCATGGCGCTGTGGAAACAGAATATTGAAATTGACATGTAGTAGTAATGGTCCATTTTATTGTGCAGTATTCATGATGGATAAATTAATTTCATTTTTTTCATATATATGTATTTTTTATTGTTTTGAAAACATATCCTTCCATCATTTGGTCAGCAAAAATGTTGACAGATATGCAGTCACACGCAGGAGAAAATGAACTAAAACGATAAAAAACAGACGCATCAAGATCACTTTCTTTCTTCCACTTTTTACTGTCGAGCCAACGTAATAATTGTGGTTAAACACCAAACAAGCGGCTGTAACACAGACTACAAAGATCGATTATCATCGTTATCATCGTAGGAGATAACCAATGTACATTCTGTTATTCTGAGGTTGAGACTTATGAACATTTGTTTTTTTATTGTAGGGAAGTTAATCAGATTTGGAAATTGTGTAGTGAAGTTTTTGTTTTACCCCAGATGCAAAAGTTAGATTGGCAATCTGTTCATGTCGGTATTAAAAGGCAGGATATTGGAAAAGGGCAACTCATAAACCATTTGATATTATTGATAAAATGGATGATATTTGTATTTTTGAAGGAAAAGAGCAGGCCCCCATTGATAAGAGAAATTAGAGAAAGAATGTTAGAAAGTCGAGAAGAAGAAAGGAAATTAGCAATGAAACGAGGGACGCTGGCCTTGCACAGCAGGAAATGGAATCAATCAATGACACGGTGATTCGTACTCCGCATCTATTGCTACCTCTTTGTGCTTTTTGTTGTTGATTGTTTGGTGAACAGGTTCGGTGTTTGTGGGCGTGTGTGTGTGTATGTGTGTGTGTGTGTGTGTGTGTGTGTATGTGTGTGTGTGTGTGTGTGTGTGTGTGTGTGTGTGTGTGCGTGTGTGGGTGTGTGTGTGTGTGTGTGTGTGTGTGCATCTGTGCTGGAGTGAGGTATACCTGGAGTATGCCTGTCTAGAGGAGGAAGTGTTGATGAGGTTATACGGGTGAGCGATGAAGGGGTAATGTTTTATAGGTATGGATTATGTACAGACACTGATCATGTAGATTTGTAAAGCTTTTGTATGTATGTGTGTGCATAGGTATGTAGGCTTTTTGTTGACCCCTGATACATAGGTATGCAGGCCTTTTGTTTGACCCCTCAACAATATTGATTTCATTATCTAATAATTACTGCTGTGATGAGTATACAGGACGCAGTCAATGGATATATTTTGTAATGTGTATTGTACATACATAATGGTATTGCTGACCCATTAGGCATTATCAAAAATTGATCTTATAATTATTGCGGGGATGACCGTACAGTTTGTAAAGCAGTTGCTGTGTATTGTATAGTAGAATAATCAGAAATTGACACAATGACAGTCCTAAGAATTATTTTGTAATATTTTGATATACGTTTGAAATAAAAAAAAGAATATCGCTCTTCCACATAATCGATCATCCATCAATGCTATGTTGAGAGACGTCAAAATTAGCTACTTTTCTTCTGTAATTGGCTATGAAATTTCATGAAACCGTCAGATATGGTCAATCTTGACATTTCTGATCGCCACAAGAAGTTTTCATCGACAATTTAAGGAAGGAAATGGTAGGTGTGCATGGTGTGCATTTCTACATGATTACCGGAATTATTCGGGAGGTAGTTATCCGGTGGACAGTTGTCCAAGTGGTAGTTGCCGGACATCCACTGGTGTCACGATCTTCCTCTTAATCAACCAGGCATTTCTTCCTTTTCAGACATGAGCACGCAAGCAGTTCCCCCTTTTTTATGAAAACTACGATATTCGAATTCATTTTAACTATCGTGATGTTTGCAGTAATAATTGGTTTTGGTGGAAGCTCATAATAACATTAAAGAAGATAAAACTATTGCAATGGAAAACATTTGCTCAACTGAATGTTTATGGTTACCTTTGTTGACATGTTTCATATTTTATATCTTTCACAGATATTCTGGAAGGTTTTCACCGAAGGAAAACTTAAAAACCGGTAATTCCTACAAAAGTTACAATTCCTAACCTGCCTTCACGTACTCAACACCAACCGTTTGTATGGACTGTTCCACATATAAGGCAGATTAAAGCCCCTTCTGAGATTGAGAACTCAATGCCTATCAAAACAAAACAATTTGAAACAACTTGAAAATCGCATTTGTTAATCGATCATTTGAATGAAACACTCCTTAATGCAGGAATGCCATACCTTGTAAACAAGGACTCATCACATTACATATCGCGAAGATGATCTCGAAAATGGCTTTGCGTTTGTAATAGTGTAATATCAATGTTTGTAAGTACTGGACTGTGATGTAAGCATGGGAAACAATGTTGGAAGAGGACAGCCTAAAGTAACAAACAGGGTTCAAACAACCGATGTAAATTCGCCTACTGCGGCAAATGAGACAGATGTGAATACTGCGAACATTGAACATACCACACCCGTACAATTTCGCTATCGCAGTACCCTTCATGAGGTTGCACCACTCTCAGCTGACAACGAGGCAGACGGCAATGCTGCAAACTATGGTGTTACACATTTACAAAGAGCATGTACACATGGAAATGGAGAAGATGTACTTTATCTTATTAAACAAGGAGCTGACGTAAATGCAGTTGATGAAAAAGGGTACAGCCCCCTCACCGTTGCATGCATGAAAGGACATCAATCCGTTGTTTCTAGCCTAATAGACCATGGAGCTGATGTGAATGCTGTAACTACAGATGGTTTCAGTTCTTTGCATATGGCATGTGAAAACGGACATCTCTCAGTTGCCAAAATCCTTGTCGACAAAGGAATAGACGTGAATACTACCAACAAAGATGGTGTTACACCTTTACATAGAGCAAGTGAGAATGGACAAGAAATTGTTGCGCGTTATCTTGTTGAAAATGGAGCTGACGTTAATGTACCAAACAAAAGGGGTTTCAGTCCCGTGATCCTTGCATCTATGAAAGGACACCAAGGTGTTCTTTCTGTCCTTATTAACCACGGAGCTGATGTAAATGCAGAAAGTATTGACGGTTTTAGTTTGTTGCACATTGCATGTGAAAACGGACATCTCAAATCTGCTAAAGTCCTTGTTGACAAGGGAGCAGATGTAAATTTTGCCACAAAAGAGGGTGTAACACCTTTACAAAGAGCAAGTGAGAATGGACATGGTCAAGTTGCACGCTATCTAGTTGAACATGGAGCTGACGTTAATGTACCTAATAAAAAAGGATTCAGACCCCTGATCCTTGCCTCTATGAAAGGACACCAAAGTATTGTTTCTGACCTTTTAGACCATGAAGCTAATGTGAATGCTGTAACTACTGATGGTTTCAGTTCTTTGCATATTGCATGTGAAAACGGACATCTCTCAGTTGTTAAAATCCTCGTCGAGAAGGGAGCAGACGTGAATACGTCCAATACAGATGGTGTTACACCTTTACAAAAAGCAAGTGAGAATGGACATTTAGATGTTGCATGCTATCTTGTTGAACATAAAGCTGCCGTCAATGTTGCTAATAAAAATGGTTACACTCCCCTAATTCTTGCATCTATGAAAGGACATCAAAGTGTTGTTTCTCAGCTGATAAACCATGGAGCTGATGTGAATGCTGTAACTACTGATGGTTTCAGTTCTTTGCATATGGCATGTGAAAGCGGACATCTCTCAGTTGTCAAAATCCTCGTCGACAAGAGAGTAGACGTGAATACTTCCAACACAGATGGTGTTACACCTTTACAA
The DNA here is from genome assembly GCF_964275005.1 of Diadema setosum. Lineage (NCBI taxonomy): Eukaryota > Metazoa > Echinodermata > Echinoidea > Diadematoida > Diadematidae > Diadema > Diadema setosum. Next base: position 11,580,403 of record NC_092695.1, read on the forward strand.
AGAGCAAGTGAAAATGGGCATGTAGAAGTTACAGATTATCTAACTGAACATGGAGCTGACGTTAATGTACCTAATAAAAAGGGTTTCAGTCCTCTGATCCTTGCATCTATGAAAGGACACTTATGTGTTGTTTCTTGCCTTTTGAACAATGGAGCCGATATGAATGCAGTAACTATTGATGACTTCAGTTCTGTGCATATTGCATGTTTAAACGGACATCTCTCAGTTGTCAAACTCCTTGTGGAGAAAGGAGCAGACGTGAATACTTCCAATAAAAGTGCTGGTACACCTTTAAAAGGAGCTTGCGAGAATGGAGATGAAGAAGTTGCTCACTATCTTCTCGAACATGGAGCTGACGTGAATGCAACTTGTGTACACGGTCATAATTCTTTGATCTCTGCATCTATGAAAGGGCACCAGCGTGTTGTTTCTTACCTTTTAGACCACGGAGCTGATGTGAATACTGTAACTATTGAAGGTTTCAGCTCGTTGCATATTGCGTGTTTACACGGACATCTCTCAGTTGCAAAACGCCTTGTCGACAATGGAGCAGATGTAAATACTGCCGGAAAAGGTGGATTTACACCTTTACAAAGAGCAAGTGAGAATGGACATCTACAAGTTGCACGCTATCTTGTTGAACACGGAGCAAACGTTAATCTTGCTAATGAACAAGGTTTAAATCCCCTTATCATTGCATCTATAAAAGGGTATGAAAGTATTGTTTCCTACCTTTTAGACAATGGAGCTGCTGTAAACGCAGTCAGCATTAACGGTTACAGTTCATTGCTTTATGCATGTGGAGACGGACACCTCTCAGTTGTCAAAATCCTTGTTGACAAGGGAGCAGACGTAGATACTACCAATAAAAATGATGTTACACCTTTAGAAGCAGCTAGCGAGAGCGGACATATAGAGGTTGTACGGTTTCTTCTCGAACATGGAGCTGACGTTAATGCAGCTTGTGTTCATGGTCACACGTCCGTGATTTCTGCTTCTATGAAAGGATATCAAAATATTGTTTCACTCCTAGTAGAATATGGAGCTGACTTAAATGCAGTAACTAATGACGGTATAAGTTCTTTGCATATTGCATGTTTAAACGGACATCTCTCAGTCGTCAAAATCCTTGTTGACAAGGGAGCAGACGTGAACATCACCAATGAAAAGGGTGTTACACCTTTACAAAGAGCAAGTGAGAATGGACATGTACAAATTGCCCACTATCTGGTTGAACACGGAGCTGGCGTTAATGTAGCTGATGAAGAAGGTTTCACTCCACTCATCCTTGCATCTGGCAAAGGGCACCAAAGAATTGTTTCTTACCTTTTAGACCATGGAGCTGATGTGAATGCAGTAACTATTGATGGTTTCAGTTCTTTGCAAATTGCATATTTAACTGGGCATCCTTTACTCTTCCAAATCCTTATCGACAAGGGGGCAGACGTGAACACTACAAATAAAGATGGTATCACTCCTTTACAAATAGCAGCTGAACTTGGACATCTTGAAATTGCACGCTATTTTCTTGGCCATGGAGCCGAAGTAAATACAGTTGACAGAAATGGTTACAACCCCCTCGTCTTTGCATCCATGAAAGGTCATGAAAGTGTGGTTTCTCAGCTGATAGAACATGGAGCTAATGTGAATGCAGTAACTACTGAGGGTTTCAGTTCTTTGCATATGGCGTGCAAAAATGGGCATATCTTAGTTGTCAAAATCCTTGTCAACAAGAGAGTAGACGTGAATACTACCAACAAAGATGGTGTCACACCTTTACAAAAAGCAAGTGAGAATGGACATGTAGAAGTTGCACGCTATCTCGTTGAACATGGGGCTGACGTTAATGGAGCAAATGTAGAAGGTTTCAATCCCATCATCCTTGCATCTATGGAAGGACACCAAAAAGTTGTTTCCCTACTACTAGACTATGGAGCTAAAACACATGCTGATGAAAAAGGTCGCACAGCTCTTTTCTGGGCCTTCTCAAACAACCATCATGAAGTTGTTTCTTATCTTGTTGATGAAATAGCAAAAGTGAAAGTCAAAGGTAATCGTGGCCTGACACCTGTACATATTGCAGTCCAGACAGGAGATTTTGAGTTCCTTAAATTGATCATTGACAATGGTGCTGATGTCAATGCTGCTTCAAACGATGGCAGTACACCTTTACACACTGCCGCGGCAACAGGAAGCCGGGACATTTTCTCCTTTCTAGTGGGTAAAGTTTCGGATGTGAACGTAACCAATGAAAAATGTCAAAGCCCTTTACATGTAGCTATCCAAGGAGGAAACCTTTCTGTCGTTGCATATCTAATGGAGGAAGGTGTTAATGTTTTGAATGACACAGCACTTTGCATCGCAGCTGCAGAAGGTCAATTAAGAATTGTGAAATATCTCATCAACCAAGGTAAAGATATAAATGGCTCAACAAGAGATGGTCTTACTGCCTTGCATTGGGCAGCTAAACATGGGCATCTAGATATTGTAAAATATCTGGTTTCTACTGCTGCCAGGAGAGAGACCTCAGAAAGTGAGGATTTCACAGCTCAGCAGGTTGCGGCGAAAGAAAGACACGTCGACATCGTTGAACCGACCCACAACACGGAACTTAACGCTGCTGATGAAATGGCAAAGGTAACAGTAACTGTTGGTTTCCATTTCCGAAACGCATTAGCGTCAGTTGTACTTTCAGTTATCAGCTCACCTATATAAGCTTTTATAAGGCTCAAGTGAGCTTTTGCAATCACTCAACATCGTTCGGCGTCTGTCGTCAGTCGTGCATAAACTTTTTCCATTTTCATCTTCTTGAAAACCCCACGACGGATTTTCACCAAATTTGGCAGGTAGCATCCATATTATGGAGATAGGATCTGAATTTGTTCAAATGGGAACTATGCCCCCATGGGTTCCCAGGGGCCTACCCAGGGGGCCAAACCCCTCCCTTCTGCTCTAGAACCAGAAGTGATAGAGCTCAGTTAATACAATGAGTTAGTTATACATTGATAAGTGTTTCAATTTTATTCATGGCGGATCGGGGGGGGGGTGCCCCCCTTTGAGCATGTAGACGGGGGGGGGGGGGTTGGAGGTAAGTGGAGGCTGTCCAGATGGAGGCCTAAATTGTACATTTTAATCTTCTTAGTGAAAACCCCATGATCGATTTTCACCACGCAACCTTGGCTGGTACAATCCCTATAGGGAAATATAACCTCATTTTGTTCTAATGTACACCATGCTCCCCCTGTCCCATTAAGGAATCTCCAAAATCTTTTTCTCTAGATCAAAAGTGATAGAGCTAATTAACTATTAAATGAGTAAGTACATTGATGACTGTAGTTTAAAGTTTGTTCTTGGCGGATCCAGAGGTGCCCCCTTGGAGCCGGGGTCCAAATTGGTGCCTAAATTGCACATTTTCTTCTTTTCAGAACACATGATCAAATTTTCACCAAACTCGGCATGTATTACTGATTGCATGGTAGAATTATCTTAAGAATTTGAGGTTTCTAATTGTCTCGCAGCCCTACGAAATCTACAAAAATCTTTCGTGGTTCTTACGTTGTTCTTACGACGTTTGTACGGTCGCCTTTACGGAAAGGGGGTTTCGTACAACGTTGAAAACAAAGATTTTGGATAAGACCATCGACCAGGCTGCGAACTTACGAACGGGCTTCTTGAGAAGATCTTACGAAATGGTCTATAAATCGTTCTTACAGCGTTCGTAGCAGTTCGTAAAGGCATTTGTGACCGAACCTTAAGTTAGAGCTATGAGTAAGTAGATTGTGACTGTTTTTTTTTTTAACTTTGTTTATGGCAGATCCAGGGGTGGGATGGGGTTGGGAATATTTTTGAAGTGGGGCGGGGGCAACACATTTTCTTCTTCTTCTTCTTCTTGATAACAAATGGTCAAATTTGTCACCAAATCCAGTGCATCATAACAAGGGTGACAATGATATTTTTATACTTAATACAAGGACCCCAGAACCCCCCATTTCAAAAAAGAAAAAAAAAAAGAAGAAGAGAAATATTGTTTAAAACTGGATATACTCTCAGTAAATATATTAGTGAGTGTACTACCAAGGTTATACGTGCAGTAGATCCAGGGGTTGGACTGGGATCGAATGAAGGCAATTTTTACATTTAAGTTGTTGTTTGTTTGTTTGTTTGTTTGTTTTTTCAAACTACATAGTCATATTTACTATATACAATGACTAAGTCTTGTCAGGTATTTCTAATATTTCTAACAGTGTGATGGAATATGCATATGGACACCATGGCAAGACAGAAGCTCTCAAAGCTGTCCTCTGCCCCTCAAGTTTACACTATTCTTAGGTAGTAGTCTGCAAGAATGCGTGGAAGGTGAACTTCGATTCTCAGGTCGGGTGCCGCGAGACCCCGGGTCTCTTGTTACTTCTATGCTTCAACTCTCCAGCTGCATTTTGGAATTAAAGGAGACCTCCGGATGATTTTCAGATTTTTACATTTGAACAACTATAAATTAGTTATACTGAGGACAGAGTTTCAGAATTTGTGATAATTGGGATGAAGAATAAGAATATTTTCAAAATTTAAAACAAATTACAATGAACAAGGATGATGGCACGGCAGAGTCACCATAAGAATGCATGAGTTCTGGCTCAAGGAAGCAGAACAAAAGAATGAGGCATGCATAGATTATATACAGGTGAACTCGCAAGCAAGTGGTATTGTAATGGAACTTCACTGCTACATTTCTGAAATATGTGAACCTCCTATGTCATCATCCTTGTTCAGTGTAAGTTGTTTAAGGTTTTTGAAAGTATTGTTTCTCTGCTCAAGAACCACAATAAATTTCACAAAGCTATACATGGAGTTGTCGATTTATGTACTACATGATGTGAAATTATGAAAATCGTCTGGAATGTCCCTTTAAGTCCCAAATAGGCTATTCGAAGATTTTGCACACCGTGATGGAATAAAAGAGTACTATTGCTATCATGATTATAGTAACGTTGTATATATATATGTACGAACAGATAAGATACTTAATGATATCCTTTAACACCAATAATCATTGTTGTAGCCGAAATAATCTTCTGATTTTTTTTTTTTCATTTTATATGTTTTTAGTTAAAGGATGTTGGATTGATAAACAGCATTGATCGAACAGACTTCACTCCGTTGCACCATGCTGTATGGCACGGTCATTCATCTGTGATAGAAGCCCTTGTGGAATCCGATGCCGACCTGAACATTCAATCTCGCAATGGTCAAACGTGTCTTCACACGGCCGTCAGACTCTGCAACGATACCAAGAGATGTCTTGATTGTTCATCCGCCCTCAGGAAAGTATGTTGTTGATATCGTTGTTTCCATTTCATTTCATTTCAATTCAATTTTTTGTCGATAAAATGGAAAATATTCATGAATCAAGTGGAATTCATAGCTACACAAACAAAGCACGCACGTTTCAAATTGAAACACACGAGGTAATTAAAACAACACACATTATAAGCATTATTATAGCAATAGCTTCGAAATCATCACACCCAATAACAAAAAAAGAATACATCCACGACATAAAACATTTTACCTGTTTCTTCTAGAACACACATATTACAAAAATGTGTGAAGCAAATTTTCCAATTGTATGTTTGCATATATGCCTGTATGCTTGTATAAATATGTGTGTATTGTGTTTGTGAAGGTCTGTAAAAAAAAATAATAATAATGCTTTATATAAATATAATTTTTATACGCATATAAAATACATTGTACCGGTATCTTATGCCACCATGGGGCAATAAGTTCCAAAACAAAGTTGAATTGAAAAATTGTACATTAAAAAAAAGAGAAAAACATGTTTTTCTCTGTTTTGTTTTTTGTTTTTTGGTTTGGTTTGGTTTTTGTTTTTTTGTTTTTTGTTTTTTTTTGGGGGGAAGGGCCACGTCGATAAGTTAATCCCTTCCCACAATTCTCCGAGAACATAATTCAATGCCCCCAAGATTTTTTATGCTCATCAACAAGTAAAGGACAGGGTAACCTGCCTATGCAAAAGCAGTCAAATGTAGTCAAGTACACGTTTCCCTTTCCGCGGTAAACTGCTTGTGCCATCGAACAACGCAAATTATCGATCAGACGTAAAGGCTCGGACGGGTCAGAAATGCCTTTACGAACTGCTAAGAACGCCGTAAGAACGATTTTAGACCATCTCCTAGAATTCCGTACGAAACCATCCTTGGTAGACCAATTTGTTAAACTGTTCGTAAGTTTGCAACCTGGTCGATGATCTTGTCCAAGATTTCTTTCCACATCCCCTTACCGTAAGGCGGCAGTACAAACGTCGTAAGAACAACGTAAGAATCACACAAGATTTTTGTAGATTTCGTAGGGTCGCGAGAAAATTCTAGAAGCCGAAATTTTTTTAGATGATCGTAAGAACGCCATAAGTTTTTTTACAGAAATCTCTTACGACGTTCGTAAGAAAGCATTACGAACGAAGATTCGTACGGTATTCATACGGACGACTTCTAGCCTTCACAAGATATCTGCTCGTAAGGAGTATGTGCACAATTTGTGCAATATTGTAGGGTATTAGCAGGGCGGTGTGAACGCGCGAAGGTCTAGTCCTCATTCTGTTCATGATGTTCGACGTGGAAGCATCTCCTGTCAAAGAAATGCGGGGCTATCAACAGACATAATAGTTGTCGACAGTACACGCCAGTTTTTTGTTTTGTTTTGTTTTTTATTTATTTTGCAACAGGATAAATTCGTTAAATTCCAAAAATTCGTAACATCTTCTTACGAACAACTTGGAAAATGCCGTGAGTTGCATGTACGACTATTTTGTGACATCAAGGCATTCTTGCGAAAAAAACGTACGAATCAAAGGCCATTTTATAACCGAAAATTACTTCGTTTCTCAAGAAGGTCTTAAGTTGTTTTCTGCGAATTAAACGGCGTTCACACGAATTTCTACGAACTTTTACGAACTCCTGAATTCGTACGAACAGGAAGATTCGTGCAAACGCATCATTCGTACGAACATTAGTGACCGTAGCTTCAGATATGAATAACGCGTGCGCTGAGTATTTTGTTACACACTAAAAGGGCATCCGAATGGGGTCAGCAAAAGTGAGCTCAGCCTGAATTGCTAAGTGCGTCTTCAGAACGAACGAATCTTATACGTGTAGCAAAACAAGCGCACTACTACGTTGGGGAAAAGTAAATTACACAGAAAAAATTATGGCAGTTTTTATACTATACAGGCAAAGAACGCATATTGATATGAGAAATTACAATCTTCGATCAATTTTTTTTTTCTGGTTAGCATAACATAAATAAACATGAATGTAGGCCACAAATGTACATACTTTTGGCTACATTGTTAGAACCTGATCGCTTGACGCTTAGTGACGGGAACCTGGTATACCTGGTTCCCGACCAGGTTGCAGTAAGAAACGGGTTGAAATAAAAAGCAGTGATTTGATTTGGAAAAGACAAAATAAAAGGAAAGAAAAATGGTAATCATGTAGAAATGCACACCATGCACACCTACCATTGACAAGATTGACCATATCTGACGGATTCATGAAATTTCATAGCCAATTACAGAAGAAAAGTAGCTAATTTTGACGTCTCTCAGCATAGCATTGATGGATGATCGATTATGTGGAAGAGCGATATTTTTTTTTTTCCATAATCTTTTATTGATTCCATATTCAATACAATTTCATGATAAATCGAATCATATATATTACAAAATTGACGATTTAACAAAACACAATTATAATGAAATCAAAACCAAGCTGTACTTTCAGCAGAAACAGTGCATTAGCAAAGGAAATACAATTCACCGAGAAAAAAACAAAAACAACATACACTGCTTACTTGCTTTCATTAAAATCAAATGGATCTGTCCTTTTAACATGACAGCGCATTCAAAAAAAAAAATATATATATATATTTATATTAAATGGAGCTGTACTTTCAGCGTAACGGTGCTTCATACAAAGAAATATTTAACACATCAATATGCACCCAAATAAAATCGATATACAATCAAATGGAATCGATATTCCCATTAATCACCCCCCTCCCCCTCCCCCCTCCCTCTCCCCTCTACCCTTCCCCTCCCTTCCCCCCTTCCCCGTGGACATCTGGCTCCGGGTCCTTCTATACTTATTTTCAAATTTTCCCATTTACTAAAATGAATGGTTAAAGTTCCCTTCATTGATGCTAATTTCTTTTCCTCAAATCTATCCTCTAAAATATTATTTTTTATTTCACGATATGTAGGCGGCTTTCCATATTCTCTACTTTTAAAAATCAAGTATTTAACCAAAATTAAAATGTGATTTAACAACTGATGTTTTCCCCTATTATCCTCCTTCCACCCAAACAAAATTTCTTCCCAAGTACAATTTTTAAATTCAACATTCTCTATCATTTCTTCACATGATTCCCAGAGTAATTTCACATGCTCACAAATATAAAATAAGTGTTTGTATGTTTCTTCTTCTTTTTCACAAAAAGAGCATAAATTACTTGCAGTAAAACCAAACCTGTAAAGATGGTGATTTGTATAAACAATACCATGCATCAGTTTAAACTGAAACTCTCTTAATCGGCTATTTAATGTACATTGTCTTGGCCTTAAAAATATATTTTGTATCTCCTTGACAGAAAACCCATAATTTTGATTAATTCTATCAAAAATCAATACTGCACTTTCTTTTTCCTTAAGAAATTGCAAATACATTTGTTTCGATCTTAAATTGCTAATGGCGATTGTTTTCCCTCCTATAATAAAATCAGTTTCCAAAATATCTTTTTCTTTTTCTTTCATATTTCTCCTCCAACCCATCGGTATATTTTCATAAATACATCTTAACAAAAAAATATCTTTAACTCCTAAACCTAAATCTCTAAAATATCTATCACATTTCAATTCACCATTATTTCCTAAAATATGTTTTAATCTATAAACTCCATTTTTATACATACTTTCATCATATATACAACTTCTATTCAATCGTATATATTTATTATTAAATATTATAACATTACCACTATACAAACTACTACTAACATTGCTTCTCATTTGTTTCGTTTGTACCCACACTTCTAATAAATCCCTATAAAATAATGGAGCTCTCACTTTCAACAGCGCTGGTAAATAATCACACAAAAATATAAATTCTCCTCCTATATCTCTCGTAACAAAATTAAAATATTGCTTCCATTTCATATTTTCATCTTTATTAAGAAGTTTCTTAACCCACATAATTCGCTGTGCTTTAACTAAATCAACAAAATTCATCATTTTTAACCCACCTTGTCTATAATCTAAAAACAATATATCTTTTTTAATTTTATCTCTTTTTCCTTTCCATATAAAATCAAAAACCAATTTGTCTAAAGAATCAAAAACCCACCTAGGAACTGGAGTGAGAGAAGCTCGATATATAACTTTTGAATAAATATGTACTTTGAGTAATTGAATCTTTCCCATCAAAGTTAAATCTCTTTGTTTCCAGAAATTCAAAAGAACTTTTATCTTACTCAAAATCTCTTTATAATTCATATTTTCCTTCGTTCCTTCGTCTAAAGAAAAGAAAACCCCAAGTATCTTCACAAAATCAACTGTTTCTCCAAAATTAGTATCTAGTTTCAAATACTGATATAATCCCAATCTTAATACTTTAGTCTTATCCATATTTACCTTTAATCCCGACATTTTTTCAAATTCTTCAAACACCATCTTTAACCTATAAATTGATTTCTCATTACGTATAAAAATAGTCATATCATCTGCATATAAAACTAATTTAATTTCCTCCTCTCCAAACTTTATTCCTTGTACAGAATTATCCCTTCGTAATCTATGCGCCATTATTTCCATGCATAAAATAAATAAATAAGGAGACAGTGGGTCACCCTGTCGAACACCTCTCTCCACTTTAAAATAACCGGTAGAAACCCCCTCATTCAAAACACAACTCAAAGCATTTGTATACAAAACTTGTACCCACTTTTGAAATGACGGGCCAAATCCAAAAGACCGCAAAACCTCCTGAAGAAATTGATGAGAAATAGAATCAAAAGCCTTTTCAAAATCTATAGCCAATAAAAACCCTGGTAAATTATAATGAGATGTATGAAATATCATATCATCTATGATTCGAATGGCTTCCCCAATATTTCTTCCCTCAATATAACCTACTTGATCTCCCAAAATAACTTCATTCAAAACTTCCTTTATCCGTTTAGCTAAAATCTTTGTTAAAATCTTATAATCTACATTAAGAAGAGATATCGGTCTATAATTCTTCAATAAAAAAGGATCTTTCCCATCCTTAGCAATTAACTTAATTACTGCTTGCTTCTGTGAAGATGACATTTCCCCTAATTTGTATGCCTCATTTAAGGCTTCTCTTACTACTCCTCCAATCTCCGGCCAAAATATATTATAAAATTCAGTTGTCAGACCATCGTTCCCCGGTGATTTATTTAATTTTAATTCTTTTAATATCTCTATACACTCTTCATTGCTTATTAGACCTTCACAATATTCTCGAGATTCCTCCTTTAATTTTGGTAAATCTTGAAAAAAAAGTGCATTCCAATCTTCTATATTCTTTGTATCTAATGTAGTATACAATGTACTATAAAAATTCCGGATTTCTTGCACTATAATTTTTTCATCACTACAAATAACACCCTCCGATATCTTCAATTTCTTAATAATACTTCTCTTTTTATTCCTTTGCATTAACTGATTAAAATATCGTGAATCCCTTTCTCCACTTTCATACCACGAGGCTCGTGATCGAATCTTTATACCTTCATTTACATAATCATATGATTCTCTTAATTCCTTTTTTGTATTTTCCAGTCTTTCCAAAATCTCTTCACTCATATCATTCACAAGCTTCTGTTCTAAATCCCGTACTTCTTTTTCCAATCGCTTTCTTAACATTCTCTTTTCTTTTGCCAAACTTTTAGAAAATTTTTGTGTAAAACTACGAATCTTCATCTTCATAAAATCCCATAACAACCTTTTATCTTGTATTTCCCTACTTAATTCATTTTTTAATTTAATAATTTCCTTTTTCATCTCTAATACATATACCTGATTTTCACAAAGACTATTATTAAATTTCCAATATGATCCTCTTCTTGTTTCCCATCTATTTCCTGTTTTATTATATAAATGCAAAAATATTGCATGATGATCCGGAGCAACAGATGGAATTATTTCACATGTTATACTTACTTCATCCAAACTTTCAGATATTATCCAATAATCCAATCTACTTTGCATAAAAGGATTTTTTTGAGTATAAGTAAATTGCCTTTTCAAAGGATGCCTAATTCTCCAAATATCCAAATAATTATTTTCTGACATAAATTCCTCAACTACTTGATTAATTCTTTTTGGAGTCCTATCCACAGAATAACCAAAATAATCTAATTCAATATCCCTAATCATATTAAAATCACCGCCTACTATCACCGGATACCCTTTCTTATTAATTTTAGCAAGAGTTTTACAAACCTCTTTCCAAAATATCAATTGATCACTTTCATGATTTCTTGTGGGAAAATAAACATTACCTAATACCAATCTGGTACCTTGTATCTTACAATCTATAAATATATATCTACCTTCATTGTCTCGAAAAACCTGAAACACATCAATATCAACCTTTGGGGAGATTAACACAAGCACCCCTCTACTGTGATTAGAACCATGACTAAAATAACAGGGACCTTCCCACATCGAACTCCATCTGTCCTCTATGTCTCTGGTACTAAATGTTTCCTGTAAAAAAACAATATCTGCACCTTTATCTTTGCACCACAAAAAAATTCTATCTCTTTTCCCCCTGTCTCTAATTCCCTTTACATTAAGTGAATACATTTTGCAATCTATAGAATCTTTTCCAGATTCATCTGTATTACTCATTATCAAAAATATCTGAAATATGTCTCAAAAACAAACCTAACCTCAGAAAAGTACGAAGTTGCCCGGAACCAGATGCCCACCTCTTAAAACCCCCAGTAACAATAATCCAGAACATCTTTTCTTGACCCCACAGCCCTCTCCCCCACCTACCAAGCAATCAGTATTCAAAACTCAAGCATTGTACATATAACACATGAAATCTTAAACAAAATGACTCTTTGCAACCAACATTGCCTTCAAGACGAGTTTAACATGTTCAAATAAAACATCGATCTTCATTTGCATGTAAAAGCTCCCTAAGGCCTTCACCAATTCCTTCGCGCTAAAATTGATAATGTACATTGCACCATAATGACTGACAAACTAATAACCCTCACTCACAAACGAAGAGAGAACGAGAAAAAACACACACACTTGTCTGTTCTCATTGTGACATCATCTTATGCGAAATATAAGCTGGTACATTCCTTCCCCGTAGAACGCCGCAAAGCGACTGAAACGGAGAAGAGATAAGAAAAAATGGCATTCCTAACCCCAACACTCCTCGGAAAACACCCCCGACCAGCCCTGTGAATACTCAGACGAGTGTCCGCGGACCTTCTGTGCCGCGCTCCCCAATCTCCCATGCACGCCATACCTGAAACTCGGAAAAAATGCCGCCTTTAGTCAATACAGATAAAACACATTCCTAAATCAAAATACATCAAAATCAGACACTTGTTTCTATTTTTATCTTAAAACAAGTCCTACATTTACAGAGCAGATACAAAAAAAAGAAAAAGAAATCTTATCATAACTTTTGTATTTAAATGCATGAGAGACCGTGGGGGCGCGACCCACCAACCCGCCCATCTAAACACCAAACATGGCCGGCCTATAGAAGTATCCCCCGAAAACCGTGAAGCCTCCGAACCCCACAATCCTTCCACCCTCTTTTAACAACCTCAGCATCAGGTAGATGTTGGTACAGCTGTACTACCAGTGTTATCATTCCACAAACACCCCGTATCTGCTTTCGGCTGTAATGCTTTGGAAAAATGAATAAAAAAGCTTCATAGTCACCGAATACCAAAATGCAAAATACTTCGCAAAAAAAAAAAAAAGAAAAAAAAAAAAGGACTAAGTCTTTTCCTTCTGGCACACAAACATCCAAAACATCCAAATACCGTATTATTCAATAATCAAAGTACAGTTTGGCCCCACTTTAAATCCCTGTGCACATCTTTATTGTCTTTTAAGACGAAGAGCGAGAGGGGAAAAAAAAAAAACGACGACAAAAAAAAAAAAAAAAATGTCGTCCTGTGGACCGAAGCACTCAAAACTTCAGCCTTAAGCACTGTGCCACTCCCTATATCCTATACATATTGTCTGTAACAAAGCTTGTGGCGCTCAAGCAGAATTTGACATAATGTATTCAAAGAAACATACACAGGCTGCGTGGAAAAGCTCCTCATAGAACTTCACCAATTCCATCACCCTAAATTTGACATTCTTGCGTCTTGTAACTTGTAAACATCAGTTCAAACATATTCAGAGAAACATCTCATTGTCTATTGGGCTGGTTGCATGAAAAAGCTCCTCATTATCTATTAGGTTGGTTGCATGAAGAAGCTTCTCATAGTACTTCACCAATTTCGTCACACTAAACTTGACATTCTTGTATCTTGTAAACCTATTCAACGAAAACATCTCATTATCTAATTTGCTGGTTGCATAAAGAAGCTCCTTACAGACCTTCACCCATTCCCTCACCACAAACTTGACATTCTTGTGTCTCATTAATTCAATTTGAGAAACAGTTGGGGTGTGTGTGTCCCACCAACCCGCCCATCTGAACACCAAAACATGGCCGGCCTATAAGTGTCCCCCGAAAACCGTGAAACCTCTGAACCCCACAATCCTTTCACCCTCTACTCGGGCCCCCCCTCTCTCTCCACTCCACAGGGAACTTCCTCTCTCTCTCTCTCATATTAATGGATTTGCAAAACTCTGGAGAGGACCTCCTTTTCAAGGACAAATCACTGTGTACTTACTATAAAGAATATATGTAAAATATGCGTAAAAAATCACCGAATAACCATATTTCGGCCATTACAAAGGATGTAAGCATCCTGTTTAGCATGTACATATCAACCTGGTCACAGCAACATACTTTATCAGAATCTTTCCTATCCTTATTCTATAATTAATGATGGTTCCTTTTTTTTCCTTCTTTTTACCTGTGTCTCTCCATACGCATCTCATGACATACAATCGACGTGTGATACTTCCCTTCAAAGTGTGATACTTCCCCTTCAGCACATGTGCCTCTTCCTATCCACGATACATACTACATACACATCGACTTTTGCATTAAATACAAATACCACGCAATAGCCATTCCCCATAGGGGGGGGGGGGGTAACTTCAACCTTAGAGGGAAAATAAATTTTTCCTTCTGACTCTTCCATAACAAACTTTCAAAAGAGGTCATGGTATAAACAGTATAGACAAAAATGTATCCATCTGCTGTCCTTTCTAAATTTCAGATCATCTTGTATAGATGTAAATTTGTATCGCAAAAATATATGTGTACTAGCAGCAGAAAAAGAGGAGAAATAAAACCTAATGCTAATCTTTTGGCCATCAAAACATTCTTCTCTTTAACATACATCTATCGACTTGTTTAAATACCATGCTTTTTTAACAACCTCAGCATCAGGTCGATGTTGGTACTACCAGTGTACAGGATGTTTCCCAACCAGCTTTCATAAGTAACAATTTATATATCACACCCTTTCAACTGCCTGTTCCTTATTTTTTTTTTTTTCATCTTTATCTCTCTACAAACACCTCGTATCTGCTTTCAGCTGTAATGCTTTAGAAGAATGAATAAAAAAGCTTCATAATCACCGAATACCAAAATGCAGCATAATCCACAATATAAAAAAGTCTTTTCCTTCTGGCACACAAACATCCAAAACATCCGAAATACCGTATTATTAAATAATCAAAGTACAGTTAGGCCCCCACTTTAAATCCCTGTGCACATCTTTATGGTCTTTTAAGACGAAGAGAGAGAGGGGGAAAAAACGACGACAAAAAGTCGTCCTATGGACCGAAGCACTCAAAACTTCAGCCTAAGCACTGTGCCACTCCCTATACACTATACATATTGTCTGTATCAAAGCTTGTGGCGCTCAAGCAAAGTTTGACATAATGTATTCAGAGAAACATCTCGTTATCTAATAAACAGGCTGCATGGAGAAGCTCCTCACAGAACTTCACCAATTCCATCACACTAAATGTGACATTCTTGCGTCATGTAAACATCAGTATATGCTGTCCAAACATATTCAGAAAAACATTTCATTGTCTATTGGGCTGGTTGCATGAAAAAGCTCCTCATTATCTATTCGGCTGGTTGCATGAAGAAGCTTCTCATAGTGCTTCACCAATTCCGTCACACTAAACTTGACCTTCTTGTATCTTGTAAACATATTCAAAGAAGCATCTCATTATCTAATTTGCTGGTTGCATAAAGAAGCTCCTCACAGAACTTCACCCATTCCCTCACCACAAACTTGACATTCTTGTGTCTCGTTAATTCAAACATTTTCAAAGAGACATCTCATTATCTAACAGGCTGATTGCATGAAGAAGTTCCTCACAGAACTTCACCCATTCCATCACAACAAACTTGACATTCTTGTGTCTTGTTAACATCAGCTCAAACATATTCAAAGAGAAATCTCATTATCCAACCAACTGGTTGGACAAAAGAGCTCCTCACAGAACTTCATCAATTCCATCCCACTGAAATCAACATTGTTATGTCTTGTAGACATTGATTCAAACAGATGCAGTTCACTGCTTGTACCCTTATGCCCAGAATGTTTCACCAGTACCTGCATAATATTATGCAGTTTCACCAGTACCTGCATATATCGCAAAAATATATGTGTACTAGCAGCAGAAAAAGAGGAGAAATAAAACCTAATGCTAATCTTTTGGCCATCAAAACATTCTTCTCTTTAACATACATCTATCGACTTGTTTAAATACCATGCTTTTTTAACAACCTCAGCATCAGGTGGATGTTGGTACTACCAGTGTACAGGATGTTTCCCAACCAGCTTTCATAAGTAACAATTTATATATCACACCCTTTCAACTGCCTGTTCCTTATTTTTTTTTTTCATCTTTATCTCTCTACAAACACCTCGTATCTGCTTTCAGCTGTAATGCTTTAGAAGAATGAATAAAAAAGCTTCATAATCACCGAATACCAAAATGCAGCATAATCCACAATATAAAAAAGTCTTTTCCTTCTTGCACACAAACATCCAAAACATCCAAAATACCGTATTATTAAATAATCAAAGTACAGTTAGGCCCCCACTTTAAATCCCTGTGCACATCTTTATGGTCTTTTAAGACGAAGAGAGAGAGGGGGAAAAAAACGACGACAAAAAGTCGATATAACGATGATAATCGATCGTTGTAGTCTGTGTTACAGCCGCTTATTTGGTGTTTAACCACAATTATTACGTTGGCTCGACAGTAAAAAGTGGAAGAAAGAAAGTGATCTTGATGCGTCTGTTTTTTATCGTTTTAGTTCATTTTCTCCTGCGTGTGACTGTATATCTGTCAACATTTTTGCTGACCAAAATGATGGAAGGATATCTATGTTTTCAAAACAATAAAAGATACATATATATGAAAAAAATGAAATTGATTTATCCATCATGAATACTGCACAATAAAATGGACCATTACTACTACATGTCAATTTCAATATTCTGTTTCCACAGCGCCATGAGTATCTTTTAGTTGAAAATAATGAGCACTTTATAAGAATTCCACTATATTAATACATGATTACATACACTTTTTCTAACACTATTCTAATTAAATTAATTTATTATTATTAGGCCTATGTAGATTTATACCGGTACTACAAACAAATCCCCATTGAATTCAACTTGCTTCTCATCTTCTTTTCTCTCTCTCTCTCTTTCTTTCTCTCCCTCCTAATAGCCTTCTTCTTCTTCCACTTTTCCTTCACCATCATTCTATTCCCTTCAACACTATTCAAATTCAATTATCAACTTTTGTCATAATAAAATCAGTACTTGCCACAATTTTTAAAGAAAGGACGTTCAAATGCTGCAGTATGAATAATCTGTATCAATCATTTGAACAGTGATAACCAAGATCGTGAAGATAGTGGCAATGAAAACAATGAGAAAAAAAGACGAAAAAGAAAGTAGGGCCTACACATATTGCACAAGTCGTGTTCGATATTGTTAGTAAGTGGCTAATTAGAGACTACCAGAATCGATTATAATCATTGACATCGTTCTCTGCGAAATCGATGCACCACTTACTATACGTCGCCTACCGACGTACTTTTCAGCCCTGATTTCTAATTTTTCTTCCCTTTTCGGCTTTCTAATTCCATGAAAATATCTGATATGGTTCAATTTAGCATCTCCAATAGCTGCACAAAATTTGATTGACAAACGGCGAAGCGAACGGTAGGTGTGCATTTCTACATGATTACCAGAAAGGTAAAGTAATATGCCGTAGGTACTAATTCACTTTGCCATTTATTTTACCAGGCACTCACGTTCAATGTGACGTACGGATGTGTAAATAATTATGCATTAGATGATCAACAACCACAGTTGTAGTAGTTGTAGTGACAAACTGCAATGATATATATACTTCCAACAGAAAATAAGGGGAATCTTTGGGACTTTAATTTGCATACGCAAAGCACATCTAAAGTATACGTTACTTGCTCACTTCTGTTTTTGTCATGAGAGTTTAATAGTATTAGGCTCCATGAATTTCAAGACATGTTATCTTTGATAGCCTCCAAACTGTGAAAAATGATGTATGGTTGCTATGTGTCATCAATTCAATTCAATTCAGTTTATTTGACATCTCTTAAAAATTCACATACGTAGACATAATATACAGAACATAACACGGAAAAATACACAATACAATTTTGAAACGTAAATAGTACAAGGACTGTTACTGTAAACATGGTATAACAGTAAAAGCAGTATTAAAAATGCAGCGGATGTGAGGGAACAACAAAGGCCCTTGGCCTACTAGACGTCAAACCCTAATTTACCCTTGTGGACTGCATCTTACGAATTTACATCATAAAAATTGGCATCAACAACAAAATGGTGTATCGAAATTCATTCATAATCATAATTCTGCTTTTGTATTGCATCTTTCCGTTAGTACAGGGAGTTGAAAAACAAAGTTCTCAAAATGTCACAATTTATTACAGCACAACTGTCATACGTGTCAGATAAATGAAATTACACTGCTAGAGAACATCAAAAATCAATATATTAAATATTTGCCATGCTTCTTTACTATGAATTCAATCACATCTTTCGTGAAACACGTGGTCACCGCGCATGATGAAATTTGTATACAACATATTGTTGTTAACCACAGATCATGAAGTCCTATTCCAGAGACCATCAGATTCTGCAACCTACGCAAGCCCTTGTCCTCTACCTCCTTCAGTATGGGGCAGATGTCAACATAACGGACAAGACAGGGAATGTCCCTCTGCACTACGCACGAGATGAAGTTGTGCAAGACATGATTGCAAGGTAACCTTTACCATATTTAGGGATCAGGATATTTTGAACAATGTCGACATGAATGGATCCGGAGGATATCATGTTGTATTCAACTAGTGAGAAGACGTTGTGAGCAGTTCATCCATTTGCTGATACAATCCGAAGATAGATTCCCATTAGAATTCCTTGGAATCTGTTCCTTTTCGTAGTCATGTAAGCTCTTACTACTGTCTTTTTTTTTAAAGCACGTATACGATTAGACCTGTGTTTTCTCGTTACGTGACCCTCACCTAGGCCTACAACACCGGGCGCGCGATCTGTCACTAGCGTCTTTTTCCAAGACATGGAGATTTTTTAATGATATTTTCCAGATCTAATGTAAAATTTAGCCCGCAGTAAGGCTTTTCTTAGAGTCCCGTCGGCTTTTTCCCCTCTTTCATTACTAGACAGACGTAAGCTCAACGGAGTTATTGTGATGTTTACAGTGCAATGTGAGCCGAAAGTGGTTGCGATATTGGGCTATATTTGGTCTGTTTTTAGCATTGGAGCTTATTTATATTTACACTCCGTCTGAGATTGGTGTTAATTTTTTGATCTCATTTTTTTTCCTCCAGAATTTCTAGCTGTCAACGCTCCACAGCCTTCATCAGTTCACTGACCTGTCTTCACCTTGATCACGTGACGGTCGATAAGTGGATACTTTCGGAGTTGTTCTTCCTTATGTTAATTAAAAGAATTTCCGATACTATGCCTGATAAGTTCAACACGTTTAGCATTAAGGGCTTCAAATCCACTAGGACATTACGTCAGTGCTTAGTAGCGCCAAAATGACAAA
Source organism: Diadema setosum (assembly GCF_964275005.1). NCBI lineage: Eukaryota > Metazoa > Echinodermata > Echinoidea > Diadematoida > Diadematidae > Diadema > Diadema setosum. The sequence goes on from NC_092695.1 coordinate 11,599,781, forward strand.
ACTGAGAAAAGGGACAGCACTGGTCCCATGTACAGGGTTCTTCGCCAATTGAAGACATCTAAAGGAATCGTACATTGGTGAAACAGCTCCACCTACCTCTGAAGTGCACAATCGAATTTCCAGGCCATCACGTGGACCTATAGATAAGGTGGAGGCTCTGAACCTGGAACCTCGATAATTTGAAAATGAAGTGAAGGAAGCAATCCACATCAGGGCCTGCCAACCATCTCTTAACAAAGATGGGAAGCGCTGTAAACTTCCGAAGGCCCTAAAGTGACGTGCTTATCAACCGTGATCAAGGTGAAAATGGGTCAGTCCGTTGCCTGAACGCTGGACGTTGACGGATGATTTTTTTAAGGTAAATAGTTTGTATTGAGAGTAACAGCTTAAGACCACTTTCACATTATCTAAATATTTTGACTTGATTCACTTTCTAGTTAGTATTGTTCACATTTACCTATCTTGCCATTTTGATTACGTTTATTTTTATGAAATTGGTTCTTTCCAGGGTTTGTAAAGTATCAGATGATCAGCTTACCTGGCTTTCTGCAAGAGTCCCACCAGAGAAGTACCATGAGTTTTGTAGCAAACTTTACATCCCTTTCACAAGAGCTGATCAGATCCTACGTGGGCAAAGCAATGACTTCAAAATGGCTACTCGACATTGCCTGAACACCTGGATGAATTCTACGGGTGGCAATTTAGGTGATCTTCTGAGGGCCCTACGTGACGCCGAGCTTGGAGGATTATTTCCACTAAAAGATTAGAATGATACAATTGAATTGAAAAAATGATAACATAGACTGATAACTGTTAATATATGACATCTATCTATCCCTTCATGTGTGTAAATCTTGATAATGCTTTAGAGCTCTGAAGCTGCCTGAATAGAAAGGCGATCCAAGGAGGTTGAAAAGATGGAGTTCCAACTGGCTGTAATTATTCAAACTGTCGTAGTCCGGCTTTCACGTGGGACGGTAACCACTACACTTTCACTCTCATGTAGGATATAACTGAATAAACTGAATTTATTTACAATTTGAAAACAACAAACTCTGGATCAAAACTTTTAACATAAAGACCTAAGACCGTGTTGACGAATGTCAAACATATGAACTGGTAAACACTGTGGTAAAGTCTGTTTCGAAGACTGCAATGGACCGCTTGAACACTATGGTAAATACGTTGACCTCTAAAAGAGACCACGTCCACTAAAGGAGATGATCCTCTACACAAGAAAAGAGATCTTGTCCTTAAAAGAGAGACTGGATAAGAGACGACCTTACAAGAGACTGTGTCTGGATAAGAGACGACATTACAAGAGACGACCCCTGTGAGATTTAAAGAAATCAGAAACAGGGCAAAGAAACAGCATGACAATATGCTAATAGTATTGATTTCTTTGTACATACAATTTCAGTGAAACAATATGAAACTTATCCTTTTTTCTCAATTAGATATTCAATGCATCAACAATCAACATTGCTTCCTTTGAATTGTTAATTTCTGAATGTGATCAATACTGTACAATATTTCATAATAACATGCTTTGATATTCTGCATTCTGTCATATTCATTCCGCAAAACACAATAGCGTAAATTGTATTCTGTCAAGAAAGTAATTTCTGTATACATATGAACATCGAGCCATCCTGACTCACCCAACTGTCTCCTCATCGCTCTGGTTTTCCAACCAGCTGAGTGAGTAACCCAAGTCCTTTATCTACAAAAAGATAACAATTTACATATAAGCCTATATGTAAAATCTATGCATTGTTACCAAGTCCTTTATCTACAAAAAGATAACAATTTACATATAAGCCTATATGTAAAATCTATGCATTGTTACAAAACACATATTTCTTGTGTTTACATTTTTTTTTACCTTTCATTCCTCATCTATACAGAAAATAATTATTGAGAAATTATTCACATATCACACATTCTTTGACAAGCGTATATCTAGCAATGTGCAAGTTGTATGACTATTATGCATAATGTGTATACATCCTAACATACTCAGTAACAACAATGCACTGTGATACTATAAACATTGCAATAGGTCTTTCCCCCTTTTTGTCAATATAAACATTGCCACAAATTCTTTCCCACACTGTCATTGCACTTTTCATTCATAACTTCACATACTATCTGTGATTATGAATATAGTGTATAGTGTATTGCAAACTTCATACACACATGCTGCAAGAATGCCTAGATCTAAAAATGATACATTTCAAATTGATTATGCCAATGCACTCTGACTGCTGTGCAGTGAACCAACATTCCTGTGTGTGCGTGTGTATACACTAGGCACATTTTACGCTTACACACACAACGGAGCTGAACCTACTGTAAACAACAAAAACAAATTGCTACATGCCTAGGTACCTTTCTCTGGGTATGTGGCTACTACACACAGGATGTGTCTGTGCTTATTTCTTATACATGTCACACATGTACTGGAAGTAATAAAAGAAATATTTACAAAACTTACTCAGCTCTCGTGAGCTCCTGAGAGGTTCCACCTCTCAGTACTTGGCTACTACTGAAGCTCTCCCAGTGTTCCATATTACTCCACAGAGTGAACACTTCATCTTGTACAATTTAAAACTTCTTTGCATTGTACTCTAAAACTCCACTGTTTCATATAAACTCTGTAATATAAATCAACTATTATATACAGATGAATCATTGTTTACAAAACAATAATTATACAAACCTATGAACATACAACAAAAGAACTTAGTTTTTGTGATGTATGAACATTTTATGTGCACACTTGAATGACTACCCTGGGAGTCATGCATATTCATGAGGATGATGAATATTCATGCTTTTCATATCATCACACAAATTCAGTAGTCAACTGATATAGGTGTAGAAATGAAGAGCACACTATGTTTCCATACAACTCACAATTATGTCTTCCCCAAGATATAACCAACATTTCTCTTTAATGAGAGATAAAACAAATTTGTCATTCTGTCTTTACTTGAGCTCCTGGATGACAGAATCAATCAACCACTCATTTAAGGGCCGTTCACACTGGAGCGGTTTTGCGGCAGCGGCAGCGGCAGCGGCTTGCCGCAAAAATCCCTCGCGTGTTGTACATGTACGACCGTTCACACTGGAGCGGTAGCGGCGACTTTTCAGAGCGGCAACCGCAAGCGGTTTTCTCGAATCGCTCTGCTGAGCGATTTTTCTTGTCTGCCGCTGCGGCGAGGTTGCTGTTGACCAATCATAATAGAGCTAGTTTGTGACGTTTTAATGTGGGTGGGGTCATAAACTTTAGCTTGAAAATAAGAGTCTCGCGAAGGTACAACACGTCGATCGAAGAGCTGAACGAAGACGTCCAGAAAAGACAACTTTTGTACAATAAACTCAATTATGTTCACAAAAACACTCCTGAGGAAAATACCGAATTGGAGACCATTGGTGATGAAATCGGGCTAAATGGTAAGTTGCTCGTTTGGTTTTCTCAAGGTTTTGCCATTTGTTTCGACCCATGACATCTTGTTAAGATTTGTGAAAAACATTCACATTACCACAAAACAGTTGTCAGATTTCTATTGATGTACAAAAGAATTTCACAGGTGCACTTGTGCCTTTGAAGATCGTTGTTCCAAGCCGCCGTCTTGCTGAGCAATCTGAAGATTCATTTTGAAAGTTATCATAATGTTGGCCATATTTTGCTTATTTATTTATTAAATGAAATGAAATTTCACTTGATAATAAAGCATGTAAAACAATAGTCAATTCCGTTCAGAAAATTACGCAAAAGTGCAAATCAGAGCTGTATTATGTGAAAATGTTTAAAACTGTACCATCCTGGAAAGCTGGTTTTATAACTTTTCGACTTAATTTGCCCAAATGAAACTAATATGTAATCTTCAGGGTATAATTCTTTATTGATAGATATATCAAATTAGTGCCCGCGTATGCCCAGTCGAGTAATTTTCATCCTCATTTCAGCATTTTTTCCTCAATTTCTGTTCGCGCATCCTCGTGTCTGTACTACCTATACCTTTTATAAGAAGGGATAGCGAAAAGTAATTACCATCACAAAAACATATCTTCCTTTGAAAGTGGCTGGTGATTATGCAATGAGACACGAGTCAATTGTCTTCGTATCGGCGCGGCAGATCCTGTTTGGCACATACTTCAAATATTTTTGAGCGGCGGCTTCGAACATAGATCAAAGGGAATAACTCTGTTGTTACTCCAACTCTTCGACCTCCTTGGGCGATCTAAACTCACCTTTGTGTTCAGTATCTGTAGGTCCTACCTTATGGTGCCGTGTATGTGCACCAGTTGAACATGCTTGAGAGTTCTTTATCTAGATTCAAGACAAAAACTGCGTCGTTTCATTCATTCAAATTTATAGCAGACACACAAACTCAATCAGCCACACACATCACACACCACACACACACACACACACACACACACGCTTCACAGAGTGATAGAAAGTTGATATATCGTTTAATAAAAGCGAATTTGTCATTTTTATCAGGCACGCCATCATAGTAAGCAGAATCGATACTTGACGCTGTAGTCTTTGAATAAGTCCACTTTAAAACTTGAAAAACTCAGAATGGGTGCAGTCTCGTACAAGATAATTGCACATTGTCGATGGGTTTGTGTCTTTGCCTGTGCATGTGTATATGTTTTGGCGTGTGTGATGTGGACGTGACATAGGAGGCGAAGCGATTTTGTTGATTGTTGCCATAACCCATTTAAAAGATAATTTCTCATTTTGAAGTGACGGCATAACACTGACAAGTCGCGAATGTTGCACTCTATCATGGAATCAATCCGAAATCTTGAAAGCTGGAGAATCCTCCACAGAATATCTAATCAAAATGTTACAAAAGAATTCAGGAATTTAGATATGTGAAACAGATCAAGTCAATAAATTCTGCTCTAAATCACTTTCTTATTGTCATAACCGTGAATCGTTAAAATATTTCCATCATATGTTTGATAACTACTCTAAAAAGTGAAAGTTCTTCTGTGGAGCGAATATTTGCTAAATGTCAGTTCTATGGTCAGTCAACTTGGTGTTAGTAGCTGTGATCAATAATGGAAGAAGAAAATGCCACTGCTCTTGGATAATAATTATTGTCTTGTGCGTATTGAGTCATTTAGCCGGGTTCACACGTACAAAATAGCGGGATGACGATCGCGATGCTCATCCCGAGTTTTTTTGCGAGCGTCCACACGTACCAAATTAGCGGGATAGCGATCGCGATCGGTATCCCGCTAATTTGGCGAGCGTCCACACGTACCGAATTATCCCGCTAATTGCCGATAGAGATAACAGCAAAGCCTGCAAACTGGGTCACGCAGTGCCCTTCTCTATCACTACCTGCGCGCACTTACCTTTGTCCATTGTCTTTTACGCGTCAGTGGTGTGGTTCGCGCGCTGTTGTTGTTGTGTTCCAAAGAGGTGAAGGACCTCTTCGCAGAGGCCTCGCTGTTGTGATGTGCGCATTGCATGATGGGATGTAAAAACTCGAGATTGTAATCCCGACCGTTCACACGTACCAGCGCGGGGCCAATATATCCCGCTAATTGAGGAACCAGCGCAAGATTTCTTGGGATTAGCATCGCGATGCTTATCCCGCTAATTTTCGGGTTTTTTCTGTCCACACGTGCAAAAAACTCGGGATGACGATCGCGATGCAAATCTCGAGATTTGTATCCCGCTAATTGGTGTACGTGTGAACCCGGCTAATAATTAACTTGCTATAGAGAGGCTGGACTCTAATATTGAAGTGGACATTTTGAGTTAAACTTTATTGTGCAAGTTTTATAAACCACGCAGTCTCTGTGTAGATTATTTGGACGTTTTAGTTATTAATCTAGTTATCTATTTATTTCCAGTTTTATTTAATCAGAGTAGCCTCGTCAGTTACAAAACTACAGTAAAGGTACCCGGTTTTCGACACTTTAGCACATTTCCTTGTTTACCATCAATACTGCACCGTTTTACCTCGGAATTTCGATATGAAGTTGAGCTACAAAGGCCAATAATAATATGCCTTAAACGAATTCCCATTAGAATGCACTCGCGTTCAATTTTTAAGCGATTTCCGTCACGCCGTCGCTGGCATCAGATTTCGACACCCAGCATCATTTTCCGACACAATCACAGCGCGCATCACACGGAAATCACATGGCGCGTACAGTACGCGTACACTGCATTGTGGACGCAAACTAGCAATCATACCGGCGCAAGAACTTGTTGTTTCCTGTATAGTAGCCCTACTACATATCGACCACCCTTATTGAAACCGACCGCGTATAATTCGCGCACTGAACACTTAGTACGCACTTTTCTGCGCGCAAAGCACATAAAAATGGATTGGCTTTGAATGTAGATTAGGATGGTGTGGGAAAAACGCGATAATTCACTGTTCATTAATGGTTTTAATCAAGGACAAAATTTCGAATGAATATTTTCACCGAATCGTAATGACAGCACAATGTTATGTCTATGGAAGTTTCTAAAAGGCTTCTAAAAAGCTTCGTACAACACGGTGTTCAATACAACTCGGTTTACGTGCATTGTCAATGCAAAATCAGCGGTCGATCCTAAAAACGCGATTTACCGCGGGGAGCTGAAACGAGGCCACGCAAGTTCGTCGGCGATATTTTTGCACTGGAACTTCGAATCGAAAAGGGAACAACGGCATTTGATAGAGCTGGATTTTCTCAATCACGTAGGTCAAGTTTTTTACGTGAATTTCAGTGTTAAATATACTTATCAAGCAAATAAACATTAGGCGGTCGATTAGTAGTAGGTCCAACCCTATAACGTGTCTTGATATGGGAATGTCGAAATCTGGTGCCACATTCTCAAAGCCAACTCTTTCTACAAGTTTGCTCATTTATCACGAATTCAGCCATGAAATTACTAAAGACGATTATGAAATCAAACATCAAGATTTGGCAAACAAACTGATACTGAAGCAAGATAACCGGCACGGGTGAATTTGATTTTACGGCGATGTATACAAAATGCGTCATATTGTTTTGAACCCCTAAAAATGGCTGACATTAACATTTCTGCTAGCTTCTGCTGACACTGTGTTGCTTTTCTCCTAAATATTCTACCGTCGGATTATGCTGACAAGTGACAAACGGTGTTTATATAAGACTAGAAATGTGATTGATAACTTGGTTGATTGCTGAAGTCAGACGTTTGTATTGAGTATAAAATTTTATAAGAATTATCTGCTGGGTGTCGAAATCTGGGTCCTGTTGAAAACTGGTGCACTAACGGTACTTTCAATGAGGGCTCTATTGAAGGGTAAAAACATACAAAACACAATATACATGACATTCAAAAGCAAGAGTTTACAGATAAAACTGCAACTCACAAAACATGGATTCAAAACAATAGATTCAGAATGTATTTAAACATGATAAATGATACATCATCAAAATATGCGTTAAAACACATTATAATCATAACATTATTGTATATTAATTTCCAAAAGTTGAATGAAATAGCATGCACGTTAAAAACACTGCACAATGAATAAACTGAAGATGATGAAGCGAAGAAATCGAAGAAAAAAGAAGCAGAAAAGGGAGAAGAAGAAGAAGAAGAAGAAGAGAGGAGAAGAGGAAGAGAAAGGGGGAAAGAGAAGAACAAGGAAGGCGAGGAGAAAGAAGAATGAAGAGGAAAAAGCAGCAGAAGAAAAGAATGAGATAAAGGAAGAAAGAATGGAAGACACTCATAAAGCATGACAAAGTACATGTAAACTGCCTAACAATCAGACGCAGACAAACAGATTCTGGTATGAAATTAAGAAACGAAGCATATAGATCAGTGTACAATAATATGTACTTTACAATCAGGGATGGGCCGCGTGCGTCTTCTCATTGATGCTCGGAATGCAGCGAGTGAATTTGATTGTCTTTGCTCTTGTCTAAGGTTATCATTTCATTTTATTTATTTCATTTCATTTATTTATTGTCCATAAAATGGAAAATCTTCCTGAATCAAGTGGCATACATGGTAAAACATACATAAAACACATATTTCAAAATGAAATAAGAGGTAATTAAAACAAATGTCATTCAATAATTTCATTATAATCGTAACTCAGAAATCATTACACCTAATAGAAAAAAAAAAACCCGTCCACCACATAACTGTTGCACGTGTTTCTTCGAACACACACACATATATAAATGAGTGTGAACCAATTATCCAAAGTTAGGCACCTATATTTGCCTATACATGCACGTATACTATGTATGAATGTGTATGTGTGTATTTGTGTTTGTAAAGGTATGTGAAAATACACTCAAGTTATCAATGAATCTCAACAAACCCTCCGCCATCCCTCCTTAGAGCCTATGGACTTGCCCACCAATAGATAGATAAATAAATAAATATATATATAGATAAATAAACAAAATTCCCAATCAAGACTCCGCCGACACCACCTGCCTACCACCCCCAAAGCACCATTACTTCATTAAGTTGTCTGTTTATATCTATGAATGCATAATACTGTTAAGAAGTGGATTTTGTGTAGTTCTGACATGTTTACAGAATTGAGTCATTTTTTGTATACATTTTCTTTTTTTATGTTGGGCATTCTGCCAGCTCCATAGCACAGTCTTGTATCATGTCAAAGTATTGAATCGCGTAAGATTTTCATGCCAGAATGGATTTCTTTTTAAATCAATTTGGTCAATTTGGGGTGTTGAATCTACAACACTTTGGTTCCTTTCTTTTCTTTTCAGGCGCCATTTTGAACTTTAGACGCCTTTGCAACATGCATTTTTACCAATATTCTCGTGTTGTAAGTACTAGTATTAAGGAGGTTCAAATCTTTGGCAAAATGCATGCTTAAGTTGTCAGACATGCTGAAACATCTCATCTTGAAATGATGGGCCTTTTTCCAACACTGCCGCCACATTAAATTTGACATATCGTGTTGTAAGCGTTGCAGAAAGTTCAAATTTGGGGAAAAAACAAACATGCTTATAATGTCGATTATATCATGCATCTTTTTTTTTTTCTTAAATTGCAGATTACTTGATATGCTGCCATCTTAAAGTTTAGAATGATCACCATGGCTAAAACATGTTTCATTGCAAACAGGGCTATTTGCCATTTTTGAAGACTTTATAATAAATCCATTATCAGATTATCAGCAAAAATAAGCTATTTCCTGTGATATACCACTTGGAACACATAGAGGGATATTCTTGAATGTATGACCATCGGAGGCTCATCCGATCCCCAAAATGCCAAAATTTCGGCGTTCCGATGACATCTGAGCCGACAAGCGGAATTTGGGGGTCCTGTTTTCTAGCAAATCCAACAAAGATCTCGCGTTGATCGGAGTAATCGGATCGCAGGCTGATAGCCGCCCGATATCTGTCATCTGTTCATCTGATTGTTATTGGAATGTGATCCGACACTGACCCAACACTTCCGACAATCGCAGGACACCAATTCGACTAATCGGTCATGGAAAACGACATGAGGAAAAAATATAAGAAAAAAAAATGACATTTTCACTTTTCTGCAGGCATTTAGCTACATCACTTTATTTACCTCACTCAAAAACGGGTTATTTTTTTCTGAGCATATGTTAGATACTGCTTACGAAATGGCGACATTTTAATCGTGGCTGCTTGGTCATATCTACTAGACACAAATACGTCTGGCTTGTTATACGACTGCATTGTACATGCACACAGGCCTAAGCCAATAACACGCCGTTTCGTGACAACGACTGACCACATTGTGTTTTTCATTTTTCGTTTTACTCGATTGAAACACGGAGCTAATGTTGGACAAAAAAAAAAAAAAAACACCCCGTATATTGCACCAAAATTGTCCACCTCAATGCATGTACCCCGACTTCTCTTGATGTTTTTAAAGGATCGGGTCCAAGAACCCACTTTTCTTATAAAAAAAAAAGAAGAACCCATTTCAATGTATCTTCCAGTGATCCGCGGCCTCGAAGCATCTATTTGTATTCATTAACTGACGATTTCCATAGGCTTTTTTGTTGAAGGTTCGCTCGTGTGTATTCATGAAAATGGTCCAGGAACGATCCAGTAAATATGGATTGAGAGAAAGCAGAAATATTAGCACATCGCATCAGTGAAGGTTTGAGGAAAATCACACTATCAAAAGTTACGAAATTTTTAAAGTTTCCGTGCCGTCATTGCTGGATTGAAGAAGACTACTACAATTAATGACGTCATTTTGGACAATTTACAGAAAATACAAGGAGAATTCCACAAAATCTCATTTTTCATGAAAAAAAAGCACACATTCCATAGTTCATAAAATATGTTAAGGTAATATCATTCCCCCTGCTTTCTGAAAGAGGTAAGTCAAGTGCTCTTTCATTATGCTAGAAAAGTGAAATCGTCTTGAATTTTCTTTACATTTTCTTTATATTGTCCATAATAACTTCATGAAGTGATTTCCTTATCTTGCGATGACGATATCGGCACTAAAATTTTAAAAATTCAGAACTTTTGAATCGAGTGTTCAATTTTGCTAAAGCCTTCACTACTGTTTTCTACTAACATTGCTGCTTTCACTCAATCCATATTTATATTTGGGCTTTGGTTTAGTTTATAATAAAGACAAATCACACGTACACACATGAACACACCTACACACACACACACACACACACACACACACACACACACACACACACACAGATATATCTGTAATTATAACCTCATACGTAGGAATTACATCTTATTCGAAGTCTCGTTCATTTGATTTTCTCTTATTTTATTCTAGTCCAACTGTCTAGTTGCATGCATGCAGACGCAATCAAATTTTGAGTTCTTCAAATCGGTGTAGCAAACACAGGCGCACATGGTAGGGCCCTAGGTCTCTAGACAGTACAATTGTATCTTTAATTGGCCTCACAAGTACTTCTGAAGAGCTTGTACATTACACAGTCTGAGGTTACAGTTTTAAGACAGAAAGATGAAAGAACAGGTCATAATCCTCCAAGACCACCCCTCCCCCCCCCCCTCAAAAAAAAAAAAAAATGAAGACAGACAAAGACACAACACATACAAAAACAAAATAAGTATTTCTCTAAAATTACCTGCAAGGCAGGAAGATTGCAAGATGGGGGAAAGGATTGAAATGGTTGCCCTCGAAACCCCCTCCCTAATAAACGTTCTGTGGTCCCTGGTTAAGAGAGGATATAATGATAATGTCTTCTTTATCCAGGGTAGCCTCTTCAGTGTTGCCATTGTTCTACCAGAGGGTCCTACCAGGTACTACTGTACCCATTTATACACCTGGGTTGAAAGGGATATGGTGGCTACAAACATCTTGTTCAAGAACATAAGCACTGGGTGGAAATCAAACTCGGGTCCTCCGATTGGGAGTCAGGAGTCTTATCCACTATGCCACAGTGCCTGTGATGAATATGCAGAGGAGATTTTGTGTGTTGCTCAAGCTCCCATTCACTGCCAATTACCTGCGCAGTAAATATTTGAACACACACTATTTCACTGTGAAAACAAAAATAATCAATCTTGTTAACAGTCACATTGCAAATTATTAAAAAAAAAAAAAATCATTTACAGAGCATGCATTTTTTAGTATAAGCATGCAGTGCAATATCTTATCTCTCTTTTCATAGTGTAGATTAAATATACCATATAATCATCAAATCAATCTCGACATCAGAGCCACTTTTTCCTTTTTCATGGGGGGGGGGGGGGGGCGGGGTTCTATGTGCACAATAATGATGTACTATGCCCAGGGCATGATCCCATTTTAGAAGTGCCAGTCTTCCTTTGCCAATGCAATAACAAAGACTTTCTTTCATGCCCGCTGATGCAACTTTGCCACAGTCTAAATGTAATTCCCAAAGGATGACTTTATACTTACATACATGTAGGGCAGTGTATGCACTTACATATGCTGTCCATCAACCTAGTCTTCATGACCAGAGGGAATGAGAAAGAGGAAGAAATACACTTTAAGTCAGATATATACTTTGCCTCATATACTTCCAAGCGAGATCTATCTTTTTTTATTATCATTTTTTAAACAATATTACAGTTTTAAATGTTAAATATATACTTTGATATTTGAGTTGCCTTGACACTGTCAATGTGAATGTGGTAGGTCTTTGAGTTCTGTGCATTTTTCCTGGCATTTTAGTCACTGGACAGGTCTCAGCAAGAGGCTATGTTGGCACTGTAATGTATGTCATCATTGTAAGCACAGAACATAGAAAAAGATATAGCAGAACGCATTGTACATATATAGACAGGGCACAATAACACACAGCTTCACAGGAAAAGGAGGTAAATGAGTTTAAGCTATGATGAGGAGGTAGGGAAAAAATGACACAAAATTAAAAACATGTCACAGACATGAAGTTGTAGTAAAAAAAAAAATAATAATGATAATAACAATGAGACGAGACAGGCTCTTCAAAGGCTTGCATCTTTGTTTCACTATTCCAACAAAGATATGAGACAGAGTTTTTTGTTGTTTTTTTCATTCTAAATTTCCAGCAGAATCTAAAATTGTGACATCAATCTTCCCAAGTGAAAGCATTGGTAAAGATAGCATACTCAGAAAGCAACAATAATTGTGTTTAGCTGCTATGAGTTTTTAATAACTTGCATCAAGCTTCACTGAGACTGCACCACGATATATGCGTTGCATTTGCACATTCACTGATTGTACCACAAAGCATCATAAAGTTTGTAAGATGTCGCTAATTGCAAAAAGACAGGAACTCAATTGCACTGCCAGCAGATAAACTTCTTATTTATATTATCATCCAAGGATGCCCCTGGGGATCCCACTGTTTGAACACTATCTCTTCACACTTGCCTCTTCATCACCAAAAATAAACCTTACTATGATACTCGACCTTAACATTACATATATAGATCTAAATCAAAAGTTGTATGCTCTGACATGTACACATTTGGCTCTGTATTTACAATATTGAAACATGATATAGAGGGCATGTTAGGGTAGAGTGAATACTGTACGTTAAAAGTTTTGAGTAACAATTATTTACAAATAAAGCAGAAAATCAATGATCTGAGCGAACATAAAACATGACTTTGATATATACATTAATAAAGATTTTCATAAGACTCTGAATGCTAGGAAGGACAGTATTTGGTATCTCGGCATTCGACAGCAGTTCATATCACAGAGAAAAGTAAACCAGTTTTGGCTAGGAACAAATTCTCCACTACCCACGTGTATGTATACCCATGGCCAAACACACACTGTCCACTCTCAGCTCTTGTACATGGGTGATGCATGAACTCTGTGTGCTTGATACACAGGTTATTGGTATGCAGGGGCAAAGGTCACATACATTTACTCCTTTATATGACTCTCCTGCAAAGTGGATTCTATGCTTGCTAACACACATTCATAAAAACATTGCCATGATATCCACACAACCGACACAATTCTGCTCTATGACATTTAACTATATTGACTATATTCTACAATGGTAAAGACATTCATGATCATGTTCCTCAGAATTCAATTTATAATCTGTCAAATATGACATGCTCTGAAATGCATCAGAATTTTCAAATCTATGTAGTCATTCCTTCCTCTGCTTTACAACTATTATAGTTAAGTTCATCTGGAGGTGGTTGCTAATGCCAAAGAAATCCCTGACATGTAGTACACCTTGAAATGCAAATCTTACTCAATATATTACCAATCACTTAAGCAAGAAAATTTTGAATGTTTACCACGCACACAAAGCAGTCAATATCAATTATAAACCAGGTGCCAACAACCCCTAACAATGGAATGCGACAACATAAGAATATCAATAAAATCATGCATTGTGGTTATCTATAACTGGCAAGTCGGCAAACTGGTAACATATCATGTGACAATTTATATAGTCTAATTTCATAGTTAAGTGTGACACTAGAAGTCCGAATATCCTCGTAATCTCTAGATTCCCAAAACACAGTTGTTTTTTAAACTGCTGCACAATGTCAAAACTATTACATTAATTTCACTGCTAATAATTCCCCACTTGTACTCCTGTACAACTTATTTGACAGGCATGGTATTCCTTATACATGTAGTTTCTTTTGAACGACCCCATCCATGCCCCCCCCCCCCAAAAAAAAAGATAATACCACTCAGTCTCCTTTCACTACATGACATCCTTGCTGGCACACAACTACTTGGACTTATAAATATAGGTAATGACCAATTTGATTTTTCTTGTTACATAGCAGCATAATTCACATTGTTGTAGGCAAAGTTCGAAAGTCATTTGAGTCATGCTGTCATTGTTTCCTTTAAAGTTAGGTATCAAACTGCATTGTCCACTTTTGAGTATTAGCCACGTCTCTAAATTCTGGTTGGTTCCTTCAATAAACATTATATATGTTTGTATCACATTCATGACATCCAATGTTACATCTGAAGGTCTTGTTTCATTATAGTCAAAATATATTCCATTACAGTAGAGAGTTTGCTATTGTGGCCATAAGAGGGCGTGCTAAGCAGTACTCATGAGCTTGGTGAGAGCCGAGAAGTGACTTGCCACTCTAATCCTCGAAAAGTGGGAGATATCATTTGATATCCCACTCAACATGCTTCAGAAATATACCTTTTGCACTTGTGCTACCACAATACACTTTAGCCATGGTCGCACTTACCACTACTTGGTATTTTGCTTCACATAGTTTGGGTAGTGTGACCCCACACTTCTCGAGAAACTTCCAGCATGCACTTGAGAAGTCTTTCATTTCTTGCAAAAACTATGCGTAGCTTTGTGTCGTGTAACCGCACACAGCTGAAACTTCAAGAAGTTTGTCACATGATTACATCCATTTCACGTTGTTTATGCACACAGCGCATTCTTTTGCATGCTGTTGCGCATCTGCTTTTTTTTTACATTCAAGGAGGGTACACGGTTTTTGCCCGTGCAGAGCATGCGTGTTAGAGACTGAAACTATGTGTAGAATTGCAAGTAGTGCGACCGCATGCTCAATTTTCTAGAAGTGATTGGGAAGCAAACGACACGTAGTTTCGTCTAGTATGACCACAGCTTACGGGGAAAATTTGTGGGCACATACTGTACGAGCTGAAATTTTCGCGTACAGATATTTTCGCGAATTGGTCCTTCGAGGGCATTTTTGCGTGTTGTTAATTTCGCGGTTGCGAGGGTCTAACTGCACTTATTTATTTGCGCGATGTTATTTTTGCGTGTTGTTATTTTCGCGATTCAAAGGCGATTCGCGAAATTCGCGAAAATAAAACCACCGCGAAAATTTCAGCTCGTACAGTACTGTATATGCCATACGTACTCTTTGCGGATTTTTTATTTTCAAGAATTTCGCGACACAAATTTAACAACACATGAAGATGCAAACTCTGATCCCCACAGGAATGCAAAATGCATGCATAAATTTCTCAATCCATTGCTGCACTTCATGATCATGAATTCAACCACTCAGGAAATTGTCTGGAAGTCCCGATCTGCCACAAATCAGACTTGCTTAATATACGGCATACACAGTCTTTGGCTGTCACAGTGTATCAACCACACCACCTACTTTGAAGGTTTTCTCGTCGGCAGAAAAAAAAAAAAGTGTGATTGACATACAGGTGAATACGATACTTGCTTTACCAGCCTTGCAAGAGTGTTGCATTGACCTTACATAGCTAACCCTTCAGAAGTCTTCAAAGATTCTATTTCTTGATTTTTTGAAAGGAATGTATTCTTGAAGATCTTTCCATCACACTTTATACCTCCGTGCTGTGATGTTATGTTTCTTTGGCGGGAAGCCTCGATATCACACACATTTTTCTTTTTCAACCTTAAACAGACTGAGCACCTAATACTGTAAAAGCTGTTATTTTCACGAATTATGTGAATTACGGTTGGGCTGTAAATTTAACAACACGCAAAGGACAGGCATTAGTGCACTTATGATATAGCCTCAAAGTCAAACTCACGAAACCAACATCTCGCAAAAATGTCTGTGACTTCCTCATTTGCGAAAATATCTCTTCGCAAAAATAACAGCTTTTACGGACCTGGCTGATCAGGAGATTTCATTTCTTAAAAATCTGAAAAAAACAACCAAACAATCTACGTTGTACCACTTCCTCATAACATATAATATTGTTACAGATGAATCAAACTCTGTTTGAGACGAAAACCACTACTTATTAACAACAGATACATTGTATCAATAGGTGTGGATTAAGATCTATGTTGTGAAAAAACTGGCATAATTTGGTCTACATGATTTCGTTTCAAACTTATTAAACACACACTGAGTAGGGTCTGTGAGGATGAAAATTGAAACAAACTTCAAGTTTGAGTTTTGAGCACTCAATAAAAAGATTAAGAAAATGCTCCCAAAGCAATAACATTGAAGTATTTGTTTTAGCTATTTAGTTTATAAGTTACCATGTGTGCACCACTACTTCTCTTTCACTTTCAAATTATTGGGTTCTTTTCTGTCATTTGGCTGTGTAATTTAGGGGAATTTTGACAAATTATTTGCATTTGCACTCTGAGGGAAATGGTAACCACGAAGTACATGTTCATAATACTACTATTAGTAATAAATGTACATCTCGAGAAGAAAAAAAAAAAAAGAGGGGCTTCCATGTGATTTCTGACATGATGCAATGTGGAGGTGTAACACCTTTCTTTCTTTCTTTTTCTGCTTATGCCCAATTGTTTCTAACATACATAACTGTCCGTCTTGGTTTGTTTTACATTTTAAAAACACCAGTCCACAATAAGTCTTCCAGTAATAACATTTAGACTGTAAGGAGTTGTGCATCTATCCACTGGTACCATCCGGCTTGTTCATTCTGGTATATGGATGGCAGATAGAGAGTTGGCCAGGGCAGACGTTGGCATTGGCAAGCTACCGGGTACCATGTGGGTGGGGGACAGCCCAACGGAAGGTGACCGGGATGGCGTGCTGGGCTCGGAGCACCCAGCCTTCAGCTCCTTGTAGCACGGCCTGCAGACCGGCACCGGCCGCTGGGATTCGTGGCCTGGGAGCTGGGTCTGCTTGTCGATGCAGCGTATGCAGAATACATCTCCACACTTCCAGCAATGATACTGCAATCATAGAGTGTGTGTACGAGAGAGAGGCAGAGAGAAAAAGACCGACAGAGAATGTAAAGAGGAACAGATAATGTGTAAAAAAAAAGGGCAACAGCAGGAACACATGACATTAACTAATTCAATTGAACAGGAAAGTGAAGTATAATGGTATCAAAAGATCTGATTTTTATTTACTTCAACACTACAAAGTCTATAAATATACCAACACAGGAAAGTTCATCTGCAAATCTTGTCATTTCCCTCCTTTCACTCATCTAACATATAACAATATTTTTATACTTGAAAGTATGGGTCTCATTTCACAGTCCTCTAGACGTCTTCATCCCATAGCCAAATTTTGATAAATCTTGTTAAATCATATTTGCCATATATACAAAATTAGGCTGCCATTGGTAATGATTCGAGTTTATCATTTGCATGATTTTCTGCCACACCACTCACCTTCATGCTGAAGTGATCAAATGGAGAAGAACAGGAGCACTGCCGGATGTTTCTGAAGCTCTGCCATTCCGTGGCGACACTGTCCACGGCGTTGTTCATGAGGGAAGCTGAGAGGACTTCGTTACTGTCCTCCCTCTTCAGCGAAGGGCTGGTCTTCAGCGGTGGCGCCATGTCATTGTTTGGATGACCGCCGTTGACGGCAATGGAATCCTGCTTCTGAGAAAGGACAGTGGCAAGGTTAGTGCATGAGCAAGCAGGGCTCTTTGGACCATATATTTAGATACTTTTTTTTTTTTAAATATCCAAGAGATGTTTTATTTGGTACTCATCATATAACATTCTAGAAGTAATCACAGCTGAGAGATACATGACAAAGAATACATTTTGTTCAGCTTCTTGATTATACATGCATGTATATATTTAGATACTTACCGATAATAATCCACTCTCTCTCTAATAAGAGGGAGGTTTGTGACTTTATGTCCTGTATCACAAGAATAAACTTGACATAATAATGAATACTAAAGACAAGGTAGTAGACTTACAGTGTGCTGTCTGACCCCCCTTTTTTTTAATCCTTCTAAATTTGTTTTTCTTTCTTTTTTCCTTTGTTTTAAGGATATCTGTTTGGCAAGGGGTAGTCTGGGATTTATGCTCTAATCCTGAGTCAAATCAAACAAAAAGTTGTGAAACTTTTCCAACTTTTGGAACATATTTCTTCCTTCTGAGTAGTCCATGCATTGCCTTCCTAAATTATCCTTCTTCTTTTTCTTTATATAATACCTGAGTAAAATGTGTTGAAGGTTACTTAATCATCATGAATGTCAGGGTGAAAAACAAAAAATGAACAATAAAACAGATCTGGACATCATTTCATAAAACTTGTCAGTCATTGACAGATGTTTTAAGCTACTGAAATCCTTGCATCTGATTGGCTGAGAGCAAAATTTTCAGTGAATATCACTGACTAAATACTTGATGAAATGTCCCATCTGGAGTCATCTCTTATGCGAGCAATAAAGACATAATTACAAATGGCTCTCAGTTTGTTTAGAGTTTTGATGGTAGGCCGTCCCAATTCTACACAATGCCACAGGGCCATGATGTCAATCCTTTGTGGAGGGCAAGGAAATGTCAGCATGAGCAAAAACACAACCAAGTACTGTATTGAGGCATTTCCTATGTGTGTCTGCATGTGTGTGTGCGTGTGTGTGTGTGTGTGTGTGTGTGTGTGTGTGTTGTGTGTGTGTCTGCATGTGTGTGTGCGTGTGTGTGTGTGTGTGTATGTGTGTGTGCTTTTGTGTGTCTATGTTTTAGGTGCTGTGATACAAGCAAGTACATTCTCTGGAAATGGAATATGCACAATGAGGTTTACAAGTACAAGAGTGTGCTGTCTAAAATGGAGGTGGTCGTGCAAGGAAGCTGCCATTGCTGTCATGAGTGCTTGTCTTGCCTGGATACTTTTCAGTCACTGGGGTAGATGGCAGCACACAGTTGCTGTAAAGTCTCCATATCAAATGCATTTACTTGGGTTACATTTCAGATCCATTGTGCTTTGTCACAGTGACATGAGTTGATAATCTTCTAGTCTATGCTAAGTTGCAATTATTCATTTTGTAAATTCAAAACAAAAAAATATGTAGGCTCTGAGCAACAGTTTGAATGATATATTAGTGTACCAATCAATATCTGAATAATGAAATGTACTTGTCTTTCTGATATTAAACATGTTTTTTTTTAAGCACTAGAAATGTTGGCGACTGGAATGCCTTCGCCATAACACATCATTCTCCCAAAAGCTCCGTAGTACATCTTGACAAAGTGAAATAACCTGTTTGAAAGTTTGATGGGACAACCCAAAATGCATAGGAAGCCCAATCCATTCAACTGATCACATTAAAAGCAAATAACAATGATGAATACACAGCTTAATGTATTGATACATTCAACTGGATGTTTTTAAGTAGGACTGACCTCGTTGGAAAGGTCATCTTTGGGAGTTATCGTGCTGTCTTTGTCCAGTGATAGTGGACTCTCTGTGCCGCCATTCTCCATGATGTGGGGCCTGTCCGGTTTCTCCTCCTGGTTCCCACTCTCACTGACCAAGAGCTTCTTCAGGGCTGCGAGTTGCTGTTGACACCATTAAAAAGAGAAACTCCATCAAGCTAGTGACCTCTGGGCATCATTTCATAGAAAGGTGAGCAGTCAATTTAAACTCTTTGTGTGCAACATTCACAAGCCTGACTCGGTCCAAGGCTTGCCAACTTTACATATTTTGAACCGTACATGAACTGATCGATAAGTCACAATATGCCACAGAAGTGGACTATTCCATTTCTGACACATACAGCTTGCAGGGCTTGGTGACTAAATATGGTGTTTCATTGGGATTTTTTTGAGAAAATTCTGACTTTCTATCAAAGTTATGTCTTCAAAAAGTCATTCCTCAAAGACCTATTATAATAAGAATAAATCTTGAAGTCTATTTGGTGGCTTTTATGCAGCTGTCATTTGTATGACGCACCTCTTGACCCCCGGGAAATGTGCGTCATGGTCGCGTCAAGTACCACCAATTTGATGACGCGTGGTGCCGTCACGGGAGCAAAATGTCCGTCACAATACTGACCCATTATGTGCGTCATAGTCGGTCATTTAACCAGAGTGTGTCAAAAGGTTCGTTAATGGGACCGTCATGTAATTTTGCGAGGCTTCTTGCATGGGGCATGGTATCCCTCCGTAACATCTAAAACAAACTCGCGATCGCGAGTCGGCCGAATTCACCGGCTCCTGGAAACGCGAAAATGACACAATTTTCAATCAGTTTTATTATAACATACTGATACTCACTTCATTCTCGTATGTCTTCTTTTTCTATCTGATGTCAGACTAAAGGTCTTTTCAGAAAGTTTGAGTACAAATTTGCTCCAAAACCACACTACCAAACACGATTTGTGATTAAAATCATCACATACAGCCCGCGGCATCGCGAAGCTCGCTATCCTTCAATCGCATTCACTGTAGTGTAGCATCGACCGTCGACCGTGGAACCTGCAGCAAAACCACGTGCGTGATGTCGACCATGTGGTACATGTATACATACAGTACACGCGTACATACGTATACAGAAGGCGAGGCATGGCAGAGGCCAGGCCCCAAAACACATGCAAACGATTATGGAACTAACATTACTGAGAGTCTATTAAAACCTGCATTAACTTAAAATAGTAAATTCTATTTAAACACTAGCCATATAAACCATGTACCTAACTTGGGTTTAATAAGGTTCGTGTTTAAATAGGCAGGGGCTTCAATCAAGCTGTTTTCGAATCGGGGAAGGGGAGGCGGGAGGTTACGGAAAAATTACTGTGGCCAGGCCGTAGTTTCGCGAAACTACATAGTTTGCCATAGCAACGTGTATGTCAAAACACGCGTTTCTATGGGATGTCCATGAACTAGGGAACGGTTTAGAGAAATTCGAAGTCATTCGAGGTTGAAGTGGTTTTTTCCTACGCATTTTTTTTTTTTTTTGTTGTTGTTGTTCATATCTAAAAAATTCGATTTCTTAATTTTTTTCAACTGGTATTTGGGAGTCTTGTAATATATTTAAAATGTTGATAGAAATTTCTGAATATATTCAGAAAGTACGCCTAGGCGCCTACTGTTTGGATAAACGGTAAACATGCAGTCCACGTTCGATACGAAGAAATCATTGTCTTTCACGAGGAAAAACATACAAAACAAACAAAAAACACCTACGAACGAAAGTTGATAGCCAAAACTTTGATAAGTAATAAGCAGTTATCATGAGCGTGAACTGAAATTAATTGTCATGATTTTGTTGTCTAATCAGGTGATGACTGCATCTCATTGAACCTACTCGTAGTGAATTTCTTTGGGCATACGAGACCTTTTAAGTATTTCTGGCTCAGTTGCATTTTTAATTGACTGATTAATCGATCTTTTTTTTATTGTTCAGGGAACATAAGATATTCGATCAAGTACATTATATTCGACTGTTTGATGTTTCCTACTATGCGCCAAAAGAAAGGCTATAGAATCACGATATCTTTGCAATGATTCCTTTAATTCAACTAATGAGCTGGTTCTTCGATCGATATTTCCATGATATTTACACGCTGTTTATTCCAGTGCGCGCATTCTTCCGTCTGGCACGCACCTGGGTGTGGCACCTGCTTTTGTGGAAATTTCCACAAGGGGAGAGGGGTGGGGTGTCAAGTTTCTTCGAGCCGAAGAGACTGCATGTAGAACAATCTCTTCGCTCTAATTTATTGTCATTCGTGCTTTCCCCTTATTCTTTGCTGATACAATGTATTGAACATTTAGATTTAACTTTACAAAGGTTGGTAGCACGTGGTTCTATTTTGTTGTGAGGTGTATGTAATTTCTTTTTTTTTATCATTCTTGGAAAGGAAAAGAAGAGTAAGGGGGAAAGAAGAATAAGAGGGAAAGTAAAATGGAACGAACGGCACGTACGCTCAGCATTCACAGTAAGCCGTCTTTTTACACCAGCATAGTTATCATCACCATCAGACATCACTCAGACCATTTTAGCCTTTTCCTATCAACATTAAGAAAAATAAATAACAAATACAAAGTATCAACACCTCCCAACAACACAAATATTTAGAAAAGACAACACACGGCACACTACAGCGGCTGGTATCAAACTTCGTCGCTTCGATTCGAAAAAGTATTGCAGCAAAGCGGAGAAATCGCCGTTACGAAAATAGCAGTGCGAGACACTTGAAAGAATTACGTCAAATACTTCAAAGTATAAAGGGAACGGATAAAGTGATATAAAATGGAAGAAATCGTACCAAACGATGTGTGAGAAACGACAGTAGAGAACGGTAAGTTTAGTAGTAGGCTTAGGCCCTAGCAACAGTTTACAGCACCGAAAGCTACGCGAAAATAAGGTGAAAATAAATACACATTGGAAACTCGGTATTGCGACAAGATCCCTAGGATCAAGTCAATAAACGATACAAAACAAAGGAAATCAATTCATTTTGACCGGAAAATAGTTTGTTATAAGTATTCTGTTGTATGAGATCTTCTTTGATAGGCCGAGAAATACATCGAGCTTCCACGATACTCGGGGAAAGGCAGTTCGAACGCTTTTCACCTGCACATACTGCAGTGCACATCAATACACGAACAGAAACTCACCTCTTCCTTGCAGAAAAATGATGCAATAACGTTACAAAACACACACACAACACTCTAAAAATCATTTCATACTTGGGAGGCAAGGGACAAGCGGATGAAGAAGAAGAGAAAAAGAAGCATACATTGCACAACGGAACGCTTCTACCCCGATTCGAATCGAAACAGGGTACTGGAGTGTAGTGGCAGCTGGCTACAGTGTGCAGCTAAGCTACTATACTAACGCTCCCCAGCCGCCCACAACATGGGGATACAGTACCACGGCGATCGAAGTAAACATCCAGGGTCCGTAGGCGACAGGGATTCACGCGGGCGAAGTTCCGTTCGGTGTACCCAGTTCGCAGGCAGCGAATTGCGTGAGCGCACACAGAGCTCTGCAGCATTCCAGTCTGGCACGTACTGCGAATAACATGTGCGTCAAGGGTCAGTCATTTTCACGAAGAGGTGCGTCACCATTTTGACTGGTTAATGCGTCAATGTCTCATAGAGGTGGGTCACTTTTTGTGACGGAGGGTACGTCATGGTACCTAAAAGGTATGACGCACATTGGTACTTTGACGCACCTATCCCGGGGGTCAAGAGGTGCGTCATACAAATGACAGCTGCATTATTTTGTATACTGGTCATTTAAAACTTATTATCACAGCAAAGCTTGCAATTCTCCTTACAACTGTGCTGTACTGCTATTCTAGCACAAAGGCTTCAATAACAAAGCCACATAGCTTTGAAAAACAGAACTGTTTTCCGATAGGGATCATGTATTGCGGTCTAAGAATTATGTGGCACACAAATAGTTTAGTTACAAAACTATGACAACAATGTACGGACTCAAAGCTCATAGGCTGTTGCTAAGTGATTCTCACCATAACTGCAATATTGTGACTTTTTTTTTCAAAAAATATAAAAAAATATAAAAATGCACATGCACACATATCCATCCATATATACATAAATTGTACATGCAATACATAAATGTTTACATTCATACATACACACAAACACACACACACACACATACATGAATACATGAATGCATTGTAACCCACTGTCACTAACTGATTTAAAAACAACAATAGTGGTAAAAACAAATATACTTGACTTTCTCATGGAATTGCAAAATTACACAAATTCCTTGCATTCTCAGTATATCGCACTGTAAGGACAATACTGTATACGCTGTTATTTTTGCGTTTGGATATTTTCGCAAATAACGAGGTCATAGACATTTTCGCGAGATGTTCTTTTTGCGAATCGATGCCGACGCTTACGTTAATGCTTTATTAACACAGCGCATGGAGTCATTTTCACGTGTTAATTCGCGATCCAACTGTGATTTGTGAAATTTGCGAAAATCAAACCCTCGCGAAAATAACAGCTTATACAGTACATCATATTATGACAACTTACATTTTCCAAGAATTGCACATGATCAGCAAGTGACGTACTGTGGTCCTTCATTGCACTTAACACGTCAGTCACAGACTCTCGGGGGTGGACCCCATTCTCATAGCGATTGTACATGCCACGCCAAAACCTGTCCACAGAAACATTATTCAGTGTGTTAGGTACATTCTTACTCCTGTTGGGTATGATAATTATAATATAATTGCCTGGTATATTCAGGTAGGTATGCAACAACAACAACAACAAAATTAATACTGATAACAGTATTCTTAATAATACACTACATGTATCTACTCTGAATGCCCTGTATGGCCATGCAATGTTAAATCCACCTATCTACATGGAACTTACAGTCATTGTATCATCATCTACAACATCATCTTTATTTTCTTTTGCAGAGCAAGGAGGTAGTGCGAGGCAGTGTGCCCTAGAGTTGTGAGAAAAGTAGCTTGACTGCCTTCTCAAATAAGACTTGCAAACATTCAAATGCTGAAAGTCATGCACAATTAAATTTCAAGGAAATTTTTAAGATCTGAAATAGAAGCCTACATTTGTCGACCACACCGTCATGAAATTATTTGCACAGAGAAAAAACATGCAGCTAAATCCAGGTACAGGGATAGGGAATTGAAGGATATAGACCAATCGAACCTGGCAGAAATGTGCCATTACTGCAGTGTCTCAAACGTGCATGCACACATTTGTATGCTCAATGCATGATATATCGTCATGTGCATGGCAGATTGTTAACACGCTTCCCTGCGCATGGCAGACTGTCGTTACAGTGCTTCCCTGCGCATGGCAGATTGTTGGTAGGTTGTGAGAGTGTGCACAGGGTTAACAACATTCTGCTATGCACAGGGAGGCGTGTTAACAACAATATGCCATGTGCTGGGAAGCGCATTAACGACAATCTGCCATGTGCAAGGCGGTATTTTGCGGCAGGCATGATCCAATCGCAATATATATCATGCATTCGCACATGCGCGCATGCCTGGGTCACCACAGTAATAGCGGATTTTGCCGCCAGGTCAATCAGACTATAAGGTGGAGAGTTTTTGTTCTTACTTGAGCATTTGAGGACTGAAGTCTGGCTTCAGCATTCCCCTGCAGGTGGGGAGATTGGGCTGGTAGAGAGGGTTGATGTAGTCCGACATGCGAGCCTGCATGTACTGCCACAGTGAGAACGTCTTTTGAGACAGCCTTTCATTCATGGTACACAAATATGATAGAAAAACAGAAGTACATTACTTGACAAAAACTGCCAAAGTACTGTCGCAGATAAAAACTAGAAATGTCGCTATGGCGACTGATGCCTCCGCCATAATGCATGATTCTCCCAATAGGCGTATAGTACAATGTCTTCACAATGTGTGATCCATGACAGTTTCACATAACTGGCAAAATATTGAAATGACAGGTTTGTCAGAAATGTCTTGAACTGGGTTTGCTATAATTTTCTAAGAGTGCAGGTACACATATTTGGGGATTTTTTGGGAAGTTTATGCATTGATTAATTTCCAAGGTATGAAGAAAGAGTGTGATAATGGTACAAAATAGATTTTTTTTTTTTTTTTTTTTTTGGGGGGGAGCATTGAAACCTGGCCTTTGACCCTTAACCTTTGACCTTTGACCTTCTGGATGGAAATTTCCCAGAGAATCTCCATTAGGTAATGCATGTATTAAGTTTTGAAACTAATAATTCAAGCATTGCATATTGTACTAGTATATGAGGGAAATAGTAAAATTTTGAGGAGTTGACCTTGACCTTTGACCCCTGACTATTGACCCATGACCCCTAAATTCCCTAGATAATCCCTGCCAGACAGTACAAGCGTATGTACCAAGTTCCACGAAGATACATTGAACCATTTGCGAGAAAAGTGATATTGCAACATTTTCACCTAACCACTGACCTTTTGACCTTTGACCTTATGACATGAAACTCTCTCTGGGGAATCTTTATGCAGTAGTACATGTCCACACCAAGTTTCAAGAAAATACCTTCGGGCATTGCATAGATATGGGGGAAATT
Source organism: Diadema setosum (assembly GCF_964275005.1). Taxonomy (NCBI): domain Eukaryota; kingdom Metazoa; phylum Echinodermata; class Echinoidea; order Diadematoida; family Diadematidae; genus Diadema; species Diadema setosum. The sequence continues at coordinate 11,625,986 of NC_092695.1, forward strand.
GCAACATTTGTAGCATTTGACCTTGACCTTTTGACCTTTGACCTCTTGCCAATGTCACTAAAATCTACTCAACTAAGTGTCCCATCATTCATCATCCTTGGACCAAGTTTGGTGAAAGCTGCTTCATCCAGTTTTGAGTTATCACGTAAACAGATAAATTTTAGGATTTGACCTTGATCTTTGACCTTTGACCTCTGTCCGAATTTCACTGAAAAACTAATCAAGTAATTGTCCCATCATACATCATCCTCCAACAAAGTTTGGTGAAATTTGCTCCATCCAGTCTTGAGTTATCACATAAACGGATACAATTTCATGATTTGACCTTGACCTTTGACCTTTGACCTTTAGCCAATTTCACCCAAAATCTAATCAAATAATTGCCCCATCATACTTCATACTTGGACCAAGTTTGGTAAAATTCCAGTAAATATAACTCAAGTTATCGCGTAAACGAAAGCGGACAGACGGACGGACGTACGGACGTACAGACGTACGAACGTACGGACGGACGGACAACCCGAAAACATAATGCCTCCGGCACCACTTCGTGGCGGAGGCATAAAAAAAAATCACAAATGTCTAATGAAAATGCCTTCCATACTTGGTACACACGACGAGAACAGCAACAAAATTGTCATATCATGAAAACCTTAAAATTGACATTAAAAATTTCTGCCTCCTACAAACACAGACAAATCAGAAACAAGGCATATCAATCCTCTGAGAAGGTCACATTAAAAATGTAAATAAACAAATTTTTATCCGATGTGATTTGTAGATAGACTATTAAAGTTTGAAACAAAAATTTACAGTCCCTGAACAACCTTTCAACCATTTGGAACAAGAATCAATTATATGCCGTTGATTGCATCATGCTGTAAAATTGTTGATGAAGATCTTTTGACCAGTCAACACACATATAAATTACTGCATACAGCATACATTTTGCAAGGATTTTCTTTTTGAGGATTTCGGTAGTTGGGCGTTTTTTAGCAAATTTAACAACACACGAAAATTTCTACTCTGCTCCTGACGTAAATGAGACATGTATGCATACATTTCTCCGTTCATTACTATACTTGTGAATTTAACCACTTGCAAAGCTCATGAAGAGCCCTGATTCGCAAAAAATTAGACTCGCTGAATATATGGTGTATAAAGTGCTACATCATATCTTATAAGCTGCCAGTAAACTAAAACTTTAATTGCTACATATATGGTGGAAAAAAAAAAAACCTTGGCACAGATCTCATTTCCTGAACTAAATTTGCACTTTGATGTGAGTGGGCTCACCTCTTGCCGAGTCGCTCCTTCTCGCAGTTGCCAAGGAAGTTGCCAAACTGGCTGGAGAAGACGTGGTCGTGCAGCTCAAGCAGGAACCTCTCGTTGAACTGGAATGCACACGGGAACTGGCTGCACAGCTGCCAGGCTGCATCCACAAACTGGGTGAAGACGGGCGACACCTCCCGCGGGTCGCACGCCAGGAGCCCGCACCGGTGGAGGAATTTGTGGCCGAATGCGAGCCACTCTTTTTCAATCAGCACCTTTAGATTCAAACGAGACAACACAAACCTCAGTATGAATGCGGTCATTTGATACACAGGGATGCCAGTTAGAATGAAAGCAAGGTCCTGACATACATCTACATGAAGCCTCTTTGTACATGAACAAGCCTGAATTTTGAAACTGCCAGGGCCTGAATTTAGGCTTTTGCCTATAAACTGGCATCCCTGGATACATCTATAAGGACAAGTGAGAGACTATAAAGCACACACATTATACTTGTGATGCTTAGTTCCTCAAACTGATTCATTGTGCGTAGTGCATGCACAGCTTATAGTTTCAGAGCAGATACACACTTCATCCTCACTATGCAAGCACAGTAAACCTCGTCATTTACTTTGCATGACACGTAAAAACTCAAGAACATGAAACTAACAAATAGAACAAGTTTGGAAATGAAACATATCACAGACAATGACTGGTGTGGAAAGAAGCACTCAGAATGATACTTCCAAAGTGTGCAATGCTTTGTAAAATCTTACAATCTCCCAGAAATAACATTTAAAACTCTAAGGTTAGATCAATCTGTGTATTCCCAACAACAGAAAACATCAGTGGTTACATAATGTGGGTACATCACAGCACTTTGACAGTAACAACATCACCAACAAGCCTTCAAGTAGCTATGCATGGCACAGTTCTAGCATTCTATGCCCCATTACAAACAATGCATGTACAAAAATTTTCATACCCTAGTTTTACTACACACTGCTTCCCTAAATCATAAATCACTATATCATAAAATATTGGAAACCCAGATTTAGGCATTGAATACAAAACAATTCATTGTATCAATTGCAAAAGAAATATCATTGATACATCAACTGGTGTATAATTTGTTATTATTTGTTTACACAAAATTATTTTCTCACATCAGAGAATATCCCAACTGAGTGCCTGCCAATGGGAAAATAGTACAGAAAGGTACGTGTAACTATGCTTATCCAATTTGCAACAGGTAAGTAAGTAACGCATACAATACATAATCATATGTTCTGGTATTTCCGAAGACAAGGACACATTTATGGCAATTTATCCTACAAAACGTAACAGCATTATGATCATCCATAATATTTAAAAAACAAAAAACAAAACACATCCCAAAATACGCCGAAATAAACAATCAGAAAGATATCTGATATTACATAATGCTTAAAATTTCTTTGACCTGATTGCATAAATTGCAGGCAAAATTTGAGGTTTAAGAGGGATAACTTCAACAACAACAACAACAACAAAAAAAGAAAAGAAAAGAAAAAGGCCTTCGAACAGAAACAACTTGATTCAAAAATTCCTGAAATTATACCTCTGGTGCTAGCAGCATGTCACTCATGGTTCATTCAATGACTTCAAACAATTCATCAACCACTGCATTATAAATAGTGAACTCTTTAACGCTATTGTGGGGGTTTTTTTCCACAGGTTAGTATCTGCAACAATTTTGTTATGACACTTACTACATAAATCAAACATATATCAGACATTACATTGAGGTTTTGAGATACCCACTTAATTGGATACTAAAGGAAGTTTCTGCTCAAAATCATGTGAATCATGTATTCATGCACGGAGATGATGAACACTGCATATATGAAGAAGACGTAGTAGTAATTTGTTTGCCATGAATGACTGACTTCAGAGTTTCAATTGGGACTCTGTCAACTAATGGGTGATAAGAAGAAGGAACAGGATACCCTATACTGAAACCATCACGTTGAACAAGAAGTAATGTTTGCATGTACAGTATGTGACTGATCATAATTATGACACTGTCTTTAACACAAATGGATCATAAACTATACAACGAACAAGACTGCACAGCCTATGCGAAAGAAGACTATCCAACAGCCATAAAAAAAAGAGCAATCACTCTGCTGCATGCAGTCCCATGGGATGCCTCCACTTCTCATGTAATAACAACATCTGCCATAATTAGATGGCCCTACAGTTATATCTTAATGTAAACTGTTCTTGAACACTGACCAAGGACTGTTCTTTCACTCTCTGTTTGCATTGTGCAATTATCATTACATTCCACACTTCATTCATGAAGTAACAACTGCAGTAGTATCTGCTGATTAAAATTTAAGATAAAGTTTGGCCAAACAATCATCTAATGTTTTAGAAATGGGAGTTTTTGAAAGTGCTCGTATTTCAGCATTGCTTATTCCAGTAGCCTTTCATCATTGAAACAGTACATTATTAATAGAAGAATATTTCACTTTTGATCTGTCCCCATACTCGGCTGTTGTGCACATTCCAGAAACACTCAATTATAACAAGTGAGGTGTCATTGTAAAGATAATTAATCAGGGTTTCTTATTGTGTCAACACATTTAACATGTTACAGGTAATCTCTACTACAAGTCTTAACAACATCTCACACATGCATGTTTGTAGTAAGCATGCCTTGGGATTGGAAGTCACTTCAGGGGTAGCTTAATACAAATACTGCAAGTGTGGCATACCTGAAAACCCTGTATGGTCCTGTAGTAGGGGTCCAAAATGATGCTTGCCAAGGAACATGTCTGAGCCGTCCTGTCCCAGCCATCTGAACAATGCACCAACACTGACAGCCCTTCTTCTCCTATTGCCTGCGGGAGCAAGTAGATCACATACTGTAAAACCACAAGTTTTCACATGCATGAAACTTTCACAAATTTTGCAAGGAGCCAAGATTCGAAAAAGTAAAATGTACAGGAAAGTGTTTGTCTACACAATGCCAGTGGCAATTTGCAAAAGAATCATGCTGCGAAAAAAGCCAATGGCTTCTATTCTCGAAAGTTTCGTGCTGCAAAATGTTTGTGATTTTACAGTACCAGGAAATCTCATGCACATGGCGCATCCTAATGTTTTTTTTTTAACTGATAAATACACAAACTAAAAAAAAAAAAAGACTGTGCAAAAACATGCTTTGCATTTTCATGGTACTGCTTTTATTCAAAGTTTAACAAACATTCCCCCCCTCCAAAAAAAAAAAAAGTGATCAACCAAATACTTTTGTACTAACTATCTTCATATATATTGACAACGAATACTGGTTCAAAATCCTCTGTTCACAAATTAATTGAAATGAATTCATTACCTTTGCAATAAAATGTGATGTGTCTAGGATGGCTTTGATGTGCTTCAACCAACAGCTGGACTCCAGACCACTCAAGAAAGCGTCCATTGATGGATTCTTTAGTTCACACACTGTCAGGAATTAATAGCAAAGTCATCTTTAAGGGCCCTCCTATTACCACTGAATAAGTTATTACGTTTGTGACATGTGCAACTCTGGGCAAAGTTATAAATTTATCAACACTTGAGAAACATAACTGTCTAGTCTCGGTTATATCCACAGTACATTTATCCATTATCCAAGACAGTCTCCAGTACACAGGATATTACACTTTGCAACACTGTACAAACCAAGACATCTCTCTGCCAATTGCCTTTCCAGTTCACAAGGTCTGTTGTAAATTTAATGCAAAGGACTCACTGCCTCTTTGGGAACTGCACGCTGAATTAAAAAAAAAAAATCATTTATTATTCTCTTGCTGTAAGATCCACAAATAATAAAGTTGACAAAGTGAGCCAAAAAATAGCAGATCACCTAGTATGATACTCAACAATTCTACAAGAGGCAGAATGTGATTCTCTTCCTTCACTGTCTCACCTTCAATTAGCTTCTGCAGACTACTCCGCATGACGTGTATATTTTCGATGCCGAGAAATTTGAACTTGATGTTCGTATAGACATCTGTACTCTCATAGCCCTTCCCAGAAGCTTTATTGACCATTGCATTGATCTGTGTGACGAGAAAACAAAAAATAGACTCGGAGAATGTTGATTATTTTGCATAATCAGGAGACATGAGGTGCTTTCAAACACATTGGCCCTAATTCACAAAGGTGGTTTAAATCTAAACCATGGTTTAAGCAAATTTCTTCTCTGTAAATACGATTGACAGATTGCGTATGCCAACAGACATCCAGTAACAAATGCACATTGATATGTGCACGTCAAAGACATGCTTTTTCATGCTTAATTTCAGACCATAGTCTAATAAGTTAAACCACCTTCATGAATTCATGCCATCGCATCTACAATAGCCACACAACATATGACAGGGAAAAGTTTCAGTATAAGGACATTCACACAGAAAAAGGTCATATGACTGCGTAGTATCGCAAAACAATGCTCTACACACCTAATCACTGTATCATGCATGGTCATAATTTGATAATTTGTTTCGATAGGCAACCATTAACAACCCCCCCCCCCCAAAAAAAAAAAAAAAAAAAAAATGTTTTGTATGTCATAGAGGGAAACATAGCCTATGTGAACAAATATATGGCATTGTGAAACAAGAACTCTGAAAGTCTGAAAGGGGGAGGGGTTGGTTGGCACAGGTCTGGTTTTGCTTTGACTTCTATAACCACTTATATACCTTCTCTGAGTGACTAACAGGCCATTACATAAAATTACATTGCAAGTCAAGAAAAAGTTGTGTAAACATGTTTATGCTATTAAACCTGACAGCACTACAGTATAATATCTGAAATTAGGTTCATAAAATGCTCACATGATTCAAGTTTCTTCATGTACAACTTACAAGATATGAAATAGTGTCTGGGCATACTTGTATTCACATGTTTTTCATTTCTACCAGGTACAAAACAGTAAATGGTACTATATGTATGACGAATACATATCAACATTATTATACAGCTATCATGTAAATTTGATACATATATTTGAATTCTTTGTCAGTTTTCTGCAGCTATAGGAATTTTCTGGCCATTTATTCTTGGAACGGTCACAGTTCAATTTCTTTGAAAAATTTTCAGACAAACTGAAATCAGTAATGGGGGGGGGGGGGGGCTATATAATACATGTATGGTTGTCCAAGGCACTCAGTAGCAATGTTCTTACTCAAAAAGGACCCTGTGTTTGTGAGTTGTAGCATCAGCAATTCCTTTAAGTGAACTGAATTTAGTGAGTGTAAGCTGCTGTAGACATATTTAAGACTACCAGACCTCACCATTTCAGTACATTCATTGAGGCCCATCTGAACCTATACAGGTCTGCAATTTTTTCAGCTCCTCATACCCACACATGGCACCATCAAGCATTCAGTAAACCCTCAAAATATATGTGGCCTACAACTGCACAACCACCACTCAGAGCCACAGAAAAGAAGAGAACTCCACCTTGCATTTGCTCTCGGCCATTGCTGAGAAAATCATACCTTTTGTCACATTTTTTGAAGTTCTTATTACTAGATGCAGTATTGAAAAACTCACCTTTGGCCTTGTATCTACAATGTACATGACATCTGACTTTGGGTTCGTCTTGAGGATGGCTTGTAGCATCTCCTCATCTTCCACACAGCGAGCACTAAACCCTGCCAGGGGCTGACTACATCGACACATGGCAGCCTGGAAAGAAATAGATTTTGTTGAAGGAAGCATATTTTATGAAATGTGAAATATTAAAGGACAAGTTCACCTTCATTAACATAAGGATTGAGAGAATGTAGAAATATTAGTAGAACACATCATTGAAAGTTTGAGGAAAATCGGACAGTCCGTTCAAAAGTTATGAATTTTTGAAGTTTTTGTGCAGTCACCGCTGGATGAGAAGACTACTGCAGTGTATGATGTCACATGCGTACAACACTATAAGGAAAATATAAAGAGAATTTCACAAAATTTCATATTTTGAAAAAAAGTACACATTCCCTTGACTCGTTACTGACATATGTTATGGGTAATATTATTCCCATTGCCTTTAGAAAGAGGCAAGTCAAGAGCTCTTTTATTATGCGAAAAAAAGTGAAAATATGTTGAATTTTCTTTACATTTTGTTTATACTGTTGTATTCATATGACATCACGAGCCTTAGTAGTCTCCTCATCCAGCGGTTCCAACACAAAAATTTAAAAAATTCATAACTTTTTCATCGATTGTCCAATTTTCCTCAAACTTTCACTGATGTGTTCTACTAATATTGCTGCATTCTCTCAATCCTTATGATTATGAAGGTGAACTTGTCCTTTAATCATCATGACAATTCTCCTGATGAGAATGCTGTGATATATGGCAGTAGTGATGATGATGATTCAGGGAATAATTTTCCAAGTCAAATTTGATTAGCAATTTCAGCTGATGAACAATATTTAAATGGTATCCTGTACACTTCTATGGACGAAAACTGCTACACAAAAGTTAGTTTGTGTAGCAGTGGTGTAAAAATGCATAGCAAATTGCGATGCGATACCAGGAAAATTATTCCCTGTGATCATGATGATAAAGATAGAAATCAAAATAATGATAATATCATCATCATCATCTCTGTTCATAGTTATTATTATTATTATTATTATTATTATTATTATTATTATTATATTATTATTATTATTATTATCATTATTATCATCACCATCATCATCATTATTACCATCATCATTATCACTGACATTATATATTGGTATTACAGTGCTCAGCCATTCATCAGGAACCGCTTTAGAAGGAACCCTGCTGAAGTGCAACAAAACTTGATGTAACATACTTTTCACATGTTATTTCAACCACTTAATCGGAACCATAAACTGCTTTATCGGGACAAATTCTGGCACTTGAAACATTTCATTGCCCGTCACTAAAGGGGCATAGTCCCGGTAGTATAGATGGCGCTGTTCATGATACTGCCAATCACCGTTAGCATTGATACGAAGGTTACCGAAGTTGAGCTGTCATCAAGAGTAAAGTGCGAAGGTGTTGCTAAGTAACGTTGCCTTTGTTGTCTTTTTTGCGCATCGCGCAGTCTGCAGTAATGCCAGGGTGCGTGCATATGTGCTTGTTATTATGACATCACAAAAGAAGTTTGCTTAAGCTGTCATCCTCCTCAGCCGAATCATGAGCCGAACTGTGATCGGACCACTGACTACAGTGCTTCGGACTTCTTCGGACTTGGGAAAGAGGGCCAAAGCGTAAGCGCCAAAGAGAAGTCGATAGCGTAGGTCTCTATAGGAAACTTGCGCCGTGCGCCCGCGCACACATTTGACTAAAACATCGGGACCATGCACCTTTAACATCTAAAAATAACAAATAAATCCTTAGAAATAATTGCAAGGTTTTCATTCCCCTTCTAGAAAGATTATCTTTTAACAAATTCCCGATATATTAAAGGGAAGGCAAACCCAAATAACAATGTGGATTGAGTGAAAGCAGCAACATAAGTAAAACACATCAGTGAAAGTTTAAAGAAAATCGGACAATCAATGCAAAAGTTATGTATATTTAAAGTTTTGGTGTTGGAACCGCCAGATGAGGAGACTACTAGATGTTATGACGTATGAGTGGACAACATTATAAAGTAAATATAAAGAAAATTCCACAAAAATTCATTACAAATTCCATCAACTTGATACTGACATATGTTAAGGGTAGCAATTATTCCCTCTGCTTTTTGAATATGGTTATTCAAATGCTCTTTCATAATGCTAGAAAAGTGAATTTTTGTTGAATTTCCTTTATATTTTCTTTGTATTGTGGTCCACTCATACGTCATAACCTCTAGTAGTCTCCTCATCCAGCGGTTGAAACACCAAAACTTTAAAAATTCATAACTTTTGCATCGATTGTCCGGTTTTCCTCAAACTTTCACTGATGTGTTCTACTAATGTTGCAGCTTTCACTCAATCCACATTGTTATTTGGGTTTGCCTTCCCTTTAAGCTGATTGCACAGTCCAAACATTTGCCCTTACGCAGTAGGACGTGGTGCAGGTGATCATATCGAACATCGTCAGTTTCTACTCCCGCACTTACCAACCCCCTTCAGTACGATACACAGAGCCACCTACCGCATGTGCGCCACATACTCTCCTCTCACTGTTTGTGCATTGTGTGCTTGTGTTTGTGTGTGTGTGTGTTTATGCGTCGCAGACGGCATAAGGAGGAGGCATAAATACAATAAAAAATGTATTCATCACAGAAGCGCTATCAGTGATGTCGCGTAAAGCGTTTGTTGTTAGCAGTGTTGCCGCTTTCTCTGCATAGATAGGGTAATCAGCATCGTGACTCGATATGTACAATGGACTGTGAACTCTTAAAAGGTTATTTTGTGGATCAAATGATAGAAGGTTTGTTTTAACGATACATTTGCACAATTATGAGACTGCTGTGTCTTTTTTTATCGCCATTTTGTATCTGCGTGTCATAATGCGTGTGTTCTTGATGCTGTGGTCATCAGTGGGTTTAATAACTCTGCATGACTTACTGTATTGCCAACATACTAGGCTTCATGCAATGGGATTTGCATGGGCCAATACCAGCCACCACTTAAGCGGGAGCACCGCTTAAGCGGGAGAAAAATTTGTGTCCTGACACTGTACTATAACAATGATTATAAAGATGACAATCTTAATAACACACACTACTGGGAAGCCGATGGCGCCAACAGTATACTGATCACAAGCCACTTTTCAAAACATGATTATCCAAGCAATCATGAATTGATTACATATAACACAAAAACACTTAAGATATCGATTGTTCATCACAACTAATTAAAAGCAAATGCTACACATGCACACACTAACCTTGTTTTCTTGATGGAGATAGGACAAGACTGGTAACCGACCTCTACTTCTGAACCTTGCACTGCCCACCAGGACTGGTGTACTGACAAATGTTGGAACATACACCGTCTTTGGATACGTATCACAGATCTGATGGAGAGATAATTTGTGGAGCAGATGTTTCACTATACACACAATATCTCTGCATACATTTCAGCTGGTAGACTTTACAACAAAAGTACTTGCTCTATTCCTCACCTTTGTTTAGCATCATTACTTGATAAGCAGTAACCTTGACTTTTTCGACCTGAAAAAACAAAATGTCTACCAGCAAATTCACTAAAAAAAAAAAAGCAGTAACAAGATAACATCAGCAAATGGCATAACACCCAAAATGCAATAACTGCAATATCATTCATTCAGCATTTTACAAGATATAAAAGACTTGCACACAGAGTGTCTTTCTTCTGATCAGAAGCATTACTAACATGTTAGTTCAGGCTTCACATTTATGTTCCGACCACCTGTTTGCACGGAACTTATCATAGAATTTCACAACATTGTTTTGAAATTGTACTCAGTTTTACCACTCAACAAAAAACAAAAAAAAAAAACAAATTAGAAATGTTGGTATTGCGAATAGAATGCCTTCGCCATATCATATCATTCTTCTGAAACTACCTTCAGGCATTGTAGAAATATGGAGAAAACAGTGACATTTTGAGAATTTGACCTTGACCTTTGACTGTGAGCACCCAAAATTTGATAGGTACAACTTCATCCACTCATACATTGCAAATGCCAAGTTTCATTTGGATACCTCAAATGGTTCTTAAAGGGATGGTACAGTATTGGTGGAGATGAGAATTGGGCTTTTAACTTTTTTGCGAGATACCAAGAAAACACTTAAGATATAGTACAAAGCATGCAATTTAAGAGGAATTGAAAATTTATTTGATGAAAATCGGGTTTGGAATGACTGAAATATCCAAAAACAAAGAAAAGCAAAGCAATCATTATAAAGTGTGGGTCCCACACTTTATTGGAATCGCTCTTTCTTGGATATCTCAGCCATTTCAAAACCAATTTCATCAAATAAACATTAAATTCCTCATAGAATTATTTGCTTTTTCATATTTTATAAGAGGTTTCTCATTATCTCGCCAAAAAATGTTAGAAACCTGAATTTAGGTCTCAACAAAAACTGTACGACCCCTTTAAGTTATGTCGTTCACAAAATCAATTATGGACTGATGGACAAACTGCAGGACAGACAAACAAACGGATGGACGAACGGATGGATGAACGGACAAGTTGAAAACATAGTGCCTCCAGCCCCACAATGTGAATGGAGATATTAGGGAGAGGAGATGAATTTACAGCAATTGGTATAAGTGACTGCTTTAGAACAACTGAACATCGGCTATAAAGGTATCAACCCTAGCCTGTCATCACAGCATAATCATTGTTCTTTCCAAGTTTCAAAACTAGCTCTCAAGAAAGGAAGAGATACATAGCCTCGCTGGTATTACAACACTTACAATAAGTTTCACATAAAGATTGATAATGACAATTGCAGTCATACCTCGTAATTTTTGTTGATTGTCGTGCTGCACCACTCCGCATTGGGGATACCCATCCGTGCGTACTCAGCCTGCAGATCAAACTGGTCCCAGCCCGTCATCATGGTGGGAACTACAGTGGCAGACTTGTAGTGAAATGCATACAGGTCCTCCAGCTCAGCTGTAACAGAAAGGACAAAGCTGTCAAATCCACCAGCAAGGAAGATTGGGTGGGAATCTGTCTGAATAAAGATGGGGATTTGACTAAATTGACAACATCAGCCCAGTTGGAAGCCGCAGTAAGAGATTTTAAGGAGAAATTAAAACTGTCCCACTGTGGTTTAAAATGGCAATTGTGCATGCGATAAAGAAAAGACCCTAGTTTTAACGTAATTCTGGCAGTTAGCATAACTACTTGAAATGGATATAACCAACCAAAAATGCAGTGACATTATTCAATAACCCAACACTTTGAGATAGCTCTTTTTTTCCCCCAATGAGCATTGCATGGATTCAAAAGGAGCCTTTACTACATGTTGACTCAGATGGAATAATGCACAAGTAACCAAAATAAGAACATAATGGAAATAATTTCATGAAAATATGCAAATTAGTCAAGACAATGATGTCACTGCCTCTCAGATCTTCAAATATACACCAATTCCAACCATATTTTTCTATTTGTACAAAATTAAAGAGAAAAGAATCCTTCCCTCTCAATTTTCTCAGAGGTACCCTGATTCAACAGCTAGATGAATTCTCTTGAGGGAGACAGCATATATTTTGCAGAATTGCCAACCCATTGAAAGAAACAGGTTATTTGTCGTGATTCAAGATGTACAACATCAAATCTAATGAAGGAGTTGTGAGGTTATCATCTAATTATGACATTATCTCACTACACTGTCTACTGTATGTAAATGTGTCCAACACCACTGTCTTTGGAGAGATTTGCACCTGGATTTGAAAGCTTCTGCAGTGACTTGTAGAGCTCCTGGCAATCTTTTTCACGTGGAATCACAAAGGTGGCGGCTTGGAATGTCTTGCAGCGGATCTGTATGGGAGCCCCTCCTGTCGTCAGGGGAAGTTTCTCCACCGACGCAATGTGCATGTGCAAAATCTGAAGGAGGGGATCACATAGAGAGAGAGAGAGGATATATCAAAACTGAAACTTTTACGAGGACTATCAAGTTGGAGCAGGTTTTTAATTGAGCCAAGACAGACAAAGACGTTTGTTCTTGTAAACCATTTGAAAAGCTGTCAAGTGACTCTTGCATTAAAATTGCTGCAAACGTGACATATTTGTACATGTACCTTGTGTTGACTTATGTAAGCAAATCAATGAAATACCCATTTATGATTGAGATTGTTATCAATATCATACAAAAATAATAAATGGCTTAATCAGTGATCTTTATACCTCACTCTGAAGCTTTGGTTATTGATCTAGATCGGGATTGATTCATGCAAATAATGTGTTCATTGTACAGTGTACACAATACAGTACCAAATCATACACTTCACTTGTATTCCCATTTTAGAAATGTACACATAATAATACAAAGTAACAGTTGATGCAAATGAAATTTACCTCTGATATTTTGAATTTCACCAAATTTTGTCTAAGGTTTGGTTATTTCTCTTCACCCCAGTGGTTAATGAGCAAATGAGTAGAATAATCAAAACAAATTCCACAAATTCCACATTAATTACAAGCACTTGTGGGAGAGATGTGTATCAACCCATTGAGGACGAGTCTCAAATATACTCGGGCAGGTGTCTATGGGAATTGTGTGTTGTGGCAAAATCAGTCCGTTCTTAACAGGTTAAAAAGACAGGTGCACCACGCACAAATTAAGATGAAAGCCTGCAAGGTAAATGTTGAGTTTCTTATGTGGACTCTAAAAAGCAATGCAAGCAGCATGATACACAACATATTTTGCTTTGACTGTTTGTTTGGGTTTTTTTTTCTATCCTTCTTGAACAATGCTGTTACTACATGTAGTTTCACCCCTCTCTTGTCTATAACATGGACAGGTTAAAGATCAGGTTTGACGAAGTAGACGTACCCATGTCTCCTTTTTTCCTGCGGGATCCACAAAGATCAGGTGGGTGGCTGTCAGGTAGAGCGTGCCCACAGCTGGTTTGCGAGCATTAAAGCGATCTCGCAGACGCACATTCTCGATCTGCAGGACAGGATGTAGAACATTATGACATTGCAAATGAAAATCACTTTTAATTGTAATATGCACATATATGTCTTCCCAGACATGGCATATTTTTGCACCTGCCCACCCTGATACCATCAAGCTCAAAGTGATAAAAACGTATGGCATTCAACATATGACATGTACCAATTGGAACTGAGTGGGTCCTGTGGAGAAAAAACAAACAAACAAGAAAACAAATTTCAAAGACGCATACATTGCATGTATGTACATTGATGTCAAATTTGTTTGTCATTCCATATTTTCTGATCTTGTCATTTTACTTTTTCCCTGGGCATTTTATTTCCACAAATCTGAATGTCACCTTGTGGGAGTATCAAGGGTGACCAGCTTGCTACTTGTTGCATTTTGACAAAGATACCCTTATTTTAAGCTGTTATTTTCACGAGGGTTAAATTTGGAATCATGAAATTTTGCGAATCACCGATGGACTGTGGATTTAACATCACATGAAAATATCTTGAACTGACAAGCATTTATGACAGCCTCAGTGTCAAATCACAAAAACAACATCTCACGAAAATGTCTGTGACCTCTTCATGTTCGAAAATATCTACAGTACACAAAACTATTAACAGCTTATACAATACTGTGCATGGCAACTAAATTCTATCAGTGTGATATTCTGGTGCAGAATACAGCCAGAACCATTCCAGACAAGATGTCTGGATGATTCTCCCAGCTGCCTCCAATAGAAACAACAATCTCACCTTCTGTCAATCATCAGAATTACATGTATAACAATGTTGACATAATTCTGATAAATGATAATCACTGTCTTGAAAAGAAAACAATCGGAACTCCGATTTTAGTCGGAAGAATATCATGCCTGAACATACATGTATGTCAACCCTGAAATTCCCTTGAAGTGAAACACAATGCTTTGGTGTTGTCGGGAACATTGACATATACATGCGTACCTCTATGAACATGTATGTACAGGTACAGTGTACATGTACAATTTGATGAGTGTCAAGTATGTATTGAACATATTAATGTCACATCCAAGGTTTGACAGTCATCATGTAACATCTTATTTTAGTGTACAGATCTGTACATCATTCTGAATACTACATTTCACATACGGACAAGGTAGGATTAGGACACAAAATTGCCTCTGTTTCTTAGAATACTCAAATCATTTGATTACTTTTACCACAGTGTACATGTACAGTATATGAACTACAATTTTAATTGATAACTTTATAATGTTCCAAGTGTTCTTTGCTAATATTATACATCATTAATGATTACAGCATTAGTTACTTCTGACAAAGCCTATTGGATTCACAGAGATATTTGATAGTGACTGCATACACACTTGTGCATCAACACAAGAAGCTTTACTTCTGAACAAATCAATGAATTTATTATGTACCCTGACTGTTAGAAGAAATTACCACCCCATATGGCACCCTGTTTTGTAATGATCTCTTCAAGAGCCAGACCACCATGCTTGGCGATCACATTCAATGCACTTACCAATAAAGAAAGTCTCTTTTCCATGAGAGCAAAATGACCCTGTAGGTTCTTTGCCAAGTTAATGTCACAGTTACAGTATGAGATACAGTAGTGTAGGTCTACCAGCTTTCCACATTGAGTTGCATTATACACATACAACTTGTCCAGTTGTACAATGTAGTCAACATGCTTGGTTCCCAAGTTTTCATTACATGATTTATAATGTACATTGTACAGTGCACATTGTATTTGTAATAGCATGATGGATTCTGTGAGGGTATCCCTGTGTAACATGTTGGCTTTGAATGAGTTCAACATGTGAAACATACAATTTTGTATATCTAATCCTACACTTAACTCCCAACTATGTAGAGCTGCAGTGCAGTGAAGGCATTTAGTACATTCCAGCAATGTCCACACTTTAAAAGTGACTGCTACATTGTACAAATATCTGCATCAAATACTCTTTTTTTTTTTTTTTTTTGGCCTTCTACATTTCTGTACTGACACTCCATACAGTAATGTGTTTTTTCTTGACCAGTAGTTTGCAATGATAATGTTTAAACCACAAATTTCAACATCTACAATGTCATTAATATACAGATTACAAAGAAAAAGTTTAAACCATTGCTAGGTTTGTGTCATAAATTTGTCAAAAAAAAATATGAAAGTGATTACAGTATCTTTTCTACAATATTCACATCACAGATTGCTACAACACATACTTTATATTTTATGCACATGATTATAATCCCAATTTGACAAGCACTATCATACTCAATCCCTCAACATGTGAAACCTTGTGTATGATAATGCAGAAATACATAGTGTAGCCTGCAAAATCACCTCTCTAGTGGGCTCAGTGAGTTGGTTAAAGAGTCTGGTCAGACATGCTGGCTGAGCCGAGTAAATGGCAATCTCCTCTTCATGCTGTATTACGTGATCATCATGACTCCTTTTTGGCCTCACACTTTTGACATCATGTTACTCTATACCATGGTACCTTTTAAACAGTCTGGGCTTTGCATCTACATGCACTGTACAGCCATGTTTTGTTTTTGTTTTTTCAAGAAACATGGACTTGTGAGAAAGGGACTAAACCATCTGCAGCGGCTTTAACTGTTTTTACATGTGATAGTCATCTGCAAAACAAATACTGTTCTTCCCTTTTCTTAAAAGAACCCCAACAACATACAATGCATTATGATGACAAACTTTTCAATCATCTCAGTCCAACAGATGAATAACAAATTTGGCTTTCCTACAATGCACAAACATGTGAAGTCCTCCCTGCCATGATGTACAAATTTCTGATCAATTAACCTGACATACACTTGTACATGTATTGTACAAGTATACAACACAATTTTTCTTTTTCTTTTTCAGTAAACCATTATAGATTATGAAGTCATTCAAATTTCAACACAACATCAGGCCAAATGCCAGTAAGACCCTTTGACACCTGGGCCCTGTTTTATGAAGAGTTAAAATTGATTATAAAATAAAGTTGATTTCTATGATAAGTCTATGGCAACCTGTGTGTTAAGGAAATTTAAAATCAATTTATCTTTTGATAAAACAGGGCCCTGGAGTTACTGGTCATTTGCCTTCTAGTCTTTCAGCATTCTTATAGACAATCTCACAGCAATATCATAATTATGTCAAAATGCCACCTTCATAAATTTTTGTTTTGGTTGTCTACTTGAAAGTTCACAAGTACCAAGTACATGTACATGTACCCTGTTAACATGCATAGCAATTAGGCTGCAATGCATAACGGGGATGCCTTGCGTGAAAAAGCAGTGCCCCATGCACAAACCCACTCAGCTACCATAATGTAAACACCCACACATAGCAGACAATGAGACAATATTTAAATCATGATTTATTTTCTGCTAAATTACCATATCAAGTTGGATGGGAATAAGTCCAAATATTCTCCAAGTACTATTATACAAATGTACATGTACATATAAATATCATTAAAAAAAAAAAAATCTTTTATCTTTTACATAGTGATGTACAATCTTCACGTGACAGTCACCCTCTAATCTATGCATACACGCACATTGGCTGTAAATTCATGTGATAAGTTCAATGTAGAAACACTTTGAATCTAGACAGACATCCATGCACCTT
Organism: Diadema setosum; assembly: GCF_964275005.1. NCBI lineage: Eukaryota > Metazoa > Echinodermata > Echinoidea > Diadematoida > Diadematidae > Diadema > Diadema setosum. Next base: position 11,643,513 of record NC_092695.1, read on the forward strand.
TTATTTTTCTATTATGTTTATGTCACAACTTCAATAGAATGTCCTTTAGTATCTGAATGTAACATAAACAACTCTCAGAATCTTATCTTTATCAGGAAATATATCACTTTTGCTTGGGCAGGGGGATATTTATGATCTGTCACATAAATGAGCATCAAGTACTGGATCATGTTATACTGTGTACATGATGTCTGGGGATGGTGTACACACACAACTGAAAGTGGCTGCAATATCTCCTGGAATTTAATTGTTATATTTAATTGATTGCATGCTATGGATCAACCACTAATGGTTGATTTAAGATAAAAATTGCTATCAATAAAGACTAGTACAGAAATCAATGTCAGAATTGCATTAATTGCATCATGCACTATATGGCAAATCATATTACAGTATCACAAACCTCTCTTTGTCTCATATTACACTACCTTGCAACCTTGCTACCTTTCTACTGTTGTGGATACTTTTTAGTTTGTTTAGTGAACTACTGTAAATGCCTTATATTTAGCGAGTCTAAATTTTCACAAATCGGCACTTTCCGACGATTTCGCGAGTGGTTAAATTCGTGATTGTGTAGTACTGAACTGAACGGAGAAATGTGCATACCAATACGTCACATTTATATCAAGATCAGAGTCAATTTTTTCGTGTGTCTTTAATTTCACAAATGGCACCTGACTCGCAAAATTCGAGAAAATAAAAACCTCGCAAAATATTTGGCGCATACAGTACCACAGCATTCTACACCAAAAAATTTTATTCCTCTGGTTCATCTGTAAAACCTTGGTCTCAACATCATACAGTGTAATCTAATGTTCTGTACATGATAGACTGTTGTACTTAAAAGTTGGGTGCATATCAAGAGGGCTTCACATTATGCAAAGGGGTTCAAGCAGACAGTGACAGTTCCAGTATTGTTTTTCTGTAGTCCTGTAAGGTTTAATAGCATAACGTCGCTGGGGTGACAAAACCTCGTATCTCAAAAATGTCAAATGTTCAGGAGAGCGAAAAAACATGGCGGCCAAAGCAACTATAGTGAATGGGAAAGCCTTCTCTTTGACATGCCATGGTGGCTTCATTTTTGGAGTAAGACAGTTGGGATTTGGCCAGGACATCACTTGACCCATTGTTTGACCATTAAGCTAAAAAAAAAAAAAATTGACATTTTTGAGATACGAGGTCTTGTCACCCCAGCGACGATAAACATGTTTACACAATTATTACCTGACTTGCAATGTTATTTAATGTAATTGCCTGTTCGTCACTCAGAGAAGGTACAGCTGTATATAGGCGGTGGTTAGCTGCCATCAGCCGGGAGAATGAAGACGGATCCCACTGGAGTCCAGTGAAGTCAAGGACGATATGCTCTGAATTCAAATTACTGGAAGTAAATGATAACCGACTACTAACCAGGTGTACTCGTTAGGTACATGTACACATCGGCGAACTGAATGTCTGGCCACGACGTAGGGTCATTGATCCACGAGTCTGCGGATACACGGTAGCCCGACCAGACGCTGTTAATACGCTATGCGAATACGTATGTACAGCGGCGACTGGGCTGTGTATAGTTAGGTACACGGTAAGGACAAACTGCAAGGCCGATGGAGGACAGTTTAGTCTCGTATCTCTCCTTTGCTTCCCGTGAAAGTTTATCACAGTAATCGAAAGACATCTTATAATCTATGAAAGCATATTTTAACTGAAACAATGAACTAGATTCAGCGGTAAATAAAAGTGAAATGAACAGCATTAAACGCGACAGTAGTAACACAGCGTGAACTGACAGCTCCACTGCAGATCCACGTAAACTCCGTTTATGTGTGCTAATGAACGGTCCCATATATTGCAATTCGCGTATTGTATGACGGCATTGCATGCTCTGTTGCACGCTCGTTTGACGGCTATTGTTTTCATCGCACTAAGGGCAGCGAGTTTGTCGCTATGCGGAAGTGACGTCACTCCGCCCCCGCCTATAAGTGGTTATAGAAGTCAAAGCAAAACCAGACCTGTGCCAACCACCCCCCTCCCCCCCCCCCCCAAAAAAAAAAAAAAACTTTCAGGGTTCTTGTTTCACAATGCTATATAGATACCGTACACTGTATGTCCCCCCAAAAAAATTACAACGGGACCCTCCGCATTGATATCTTTAAAATAGTGAATCAATCTAAATACAAATTCAGGGTATGAAACTATAACTCATTGCCCACATCTTACAGAAAACCCCATTCGATTTGCCTCAGTGGTCAAAGAGAAATACGGAATTTTGTAGAGGATGTCGGGAATCTCTTCCCTCCAAGTTCTGTCTATTGTATTCACACACAAGATCATCGAAGTGCTAAACTTGGAAGAATCAAACTCATGACATGCTTTACAACAATCCACATTTCTCTGTGACCGAATGGGGATGGGGATGTTATATTTTAAGACCCTGAAGTAGCATTGAGACAATTTAATCATATCGGGTATAATCAATGCAAAAACCTGATTGTAATTTTTTTTTTTGGACATACTACAGTATGTCCCAAAAAAATTACAATCAGACTTTCGAATTGATAACACCCAATATGATCGACCTGTCTAAGTGCTACTTCAGGGTCTTAAAATATAACATCTTAGCTCTATTTTACAAAAAAACAAAAAAAAACATTCAATTTGGTTAAGTGGTCACAGAGAAATGTAGATTGTTGTAAAGCATGTCATGAGTCTGATTCTTCCAATTTTAGCAATTCAGTGCTCTTGTGTGTGAATACAATAGACAAAACTTGGAGGGAAGAGATTCCCAACATCCTCTACAAAATTCCTCATATCTCTTTGACCACTGAAGCAAATCGAATGGAGTTTTCTGTAAGATGTGGGCAATGATTTATAGTTTCATACCCTGAATTTGTATTTAGATTGATTCACTATTTTTAAAGATATCATTGCAGAGGGTCCCGTTGTAATTTTTTGGGGGACATGCTGTACAACAGTGCTTGTTCACAAAAGTTAGGCTTCCCTCTATGACATTTGTACAATTGATTTTTAGCTCCCAGTTACTTTAAAAGTACTGTGATGTGTCGCATAATATCAGATCACTACATTGGAACTTCAGTTTCAGATTATGCAGGCACAGTAGTGTACACTACACTGTATGCCACGATCACAAAGGGTAAGTTTTTTTGAGCTACGACACGAAAATAGATATCGACAGCGACACTTTCCAAGACTCAATTTCATTTTAAATTTACGAAAATATGTGAGTGGAAAAAAAAAGCTACCTTGATAATTATTATGTATGTTATTTTGGACTTTTGGTGCAATTTGGGCATGAAGAATTTGAGATATGGATACGAAAGTGCATTAGATCTAAAATTGCTATTATATAGATCTTGACCTTTATTTTAGATAAATTGTATGTAGATTCTAACCAAACGTCGGCAAATAACACATTTATATGTAGACAGATTAGATTAACGCAAGGCGCCCTTAACTCGACCACAAAGACGTTCAAAATTCGACCGGCTGCTACATTATATACATGTAGAAACCTAGGCCTACAGTATATGCTTTTGCGCATGGTTGAACCTTGGCACAGGAGGTTCTACCTTGGTGTGGGTGCCGATATAGATACACACCTGTACTGTATATTCTAAAAGGCATAGGGTCTACAGACCATCCAGCTCAAGAGCTCAAGTCTTGGCACCGAAGCCGAAGGCAGTTGTGGAAGTGACGACAGGCACAGCCTAGATCAACATGGCTTCTTCTAAAATTACTCAATTTCATTGTGCCTGGCCTCTGCATAATCTCATAGTTGTAACTTTAATACAACAATAGTCAACATGAGCATTTGCCTTGTTTAACCAACACTTGCATACAATGTACATGATGAAGAATGAGCATACTCGTGTCACAAGTGATACTGAATACCAACCGTGTCTTGTGTTCTCTCAGTACCGAAGTTATGGCTTAACTCTGCCTAACAGGTGAACTCAGCCCCTTGTAATGAGGGTGCCATGGGCCAAGTTTACCCGCAATGGCGCTAAGCCGAGTTTACCACTTTACTAGTATTCATTTTGTAGAACTAGAAGTAAAATGTACTACTTGAAGTGCATGACGTTATTATAGTAAATAGGAAGAGTAAAATATGTCTTGTGATTGGTTAGATTGCATCATGTGATTGTCAGAAAACTTTGGCAGAGTTAATAGCATGGTCATGCCACTGTAGTCTGAATGGAGTAGCACACACAGGCGCATGCACGTGACAGCTACAATGTAAAGGCGGCCAATCCCAGTGGCGGCAGCCTGGCACAGGTAAACGTGTAAAGTGACGGCTAATGGTAACCAATCACACGACAGGGGCATACAGTAGAACACGTTCTACATAAGGGGGCGGCTGAGCATGGCTGATCACAGCTACGTGTAGTGTATCTAGGTGTGTATGCCAACCTTTTATGTGGCAACACTAGGCATGCGCGTTTGGGCTGTGGGTGCCTGTGCCCGACTGGGCGCAGACCATAAACACAGCATGTCTCCAACGGTTCGTTCGAAAGGTCCGGTCTCCAAATACCGCACCAACCGGATATGAAGCCACGAGGCGCCATCTGCTATGGGGCCTATGATCCAGCTCAGTGATGTTCCTGTGCTACGTTCCTGCACATCTGCATTCCTGTGCTCCGCTCCATTTCTGAGCTCCGTTGTTCCTGAGCCCCATTCCTGTACTCCGTTCCCGTTCTCCGTTCCTGTTCGGCCATTCGGTTCCTGTTCTGTTCGACCGTCCAATTCCCATTTCGTTTCTACCAAGAAGCAGTAAGCTTGTTTCTGCCAAGTCCGTCCGTGACAGGTGTACCATTAATCTGTGTTTTGACCACACCACTATACCGAATGCTTTCTGCGCGTCTACACTTTGTCTATGTCGAGATTTACAACAAGGGACGTAAGGTTATAGTAGTAGGACCAGAGCCGTAAATACGGCTTTCAGAAGGACAAGGCCAATTCTTTCTAATGTATGTGTGCATACACAGAGTGCTACATAAGCACTTGCCCGATTGCCCGGGGCAAGTGAAAATCAAATTCGGGCAAGTGTTTTTGAACAATAAGAACAAGTGCTTGCCCGAATCGGGCAAGCAAAGAGGTTTTACACCACCTTTTTTCTCACTTATTCCCCCAACAAGCCCACAAAGTCAACCACACAAAAGCCAAAATATAATGGCTGTTTAGTGATGCAACGCACTCTATATTTCATTTCACCATCTTTCCAACACTAATATGTGAAGAAGCCCCAGTGCAATGCAACAGCAACACTTGATCGGACCAAATTTGTTACTCAGTATACTCCATTCCAGCAAATCAATGTGTTCCGATGATTATGTTTTATCAAGCCCTTGACTAACACATGTTTTTGTATATTATTTCCTTATATTTTGGGCTTTCATTTCGGGCAAGTAAAATTAATATTCGGGCAAGTGTTTTGCAGCAAATTCTAAAATCTGCTTGCCCGACCGGGCAAGTGGTAAAATAAAGTCGTGTAGCACCCTGGTAGAGCACAGAACGCAGAAAGTAGCAGTTTAAATGCAAGTCTGTTCAGCAATACGCATGCGCAGCTGTGCCAGCTGTACGTGAACAAGGTATTGTTACTAACGTGTTAGTATTCTGTGTGCGAGTAATCATTACGGTGTATACTTAGAGTAAAACCTTCAGTTTTCGGACACTTAAGCTTTTCTGCAATATTTGTTCTTGAAAGTCAAATAACACAATGCAAAATTATATCTGCCACAATATATGTTAAATATATCAAACTACAGTACTTTTTCTCAATGTTGATTTTGTTAAATATAAAACATAAAATTTCACAAAATCCCAACATTTTATGACCTTGATAATCCCCAAGAATCTGTCCGGCCTCTCCAGAATTCAGATGCGCGCTATGCACATTCAATGTCAATGCGCATACATTTACAAGGCTGCTGAAAAATGCGCTGCGCCTTACCTTGTTGGCGCAAGGTTGCATCGTTGCGCCGCCCATTCCTGTCCGAATTCTGGTGACTCACCACTTGTATTCAGCCCCTGTACTTGTGTGCATTCATTCAATGCATCGGCACGTACGGAGATTTTGTTTTTCTTTTGTATTTTTGAGGATTCTTAACACAGGACCTAATTTGTGCATGGTTTGGAAAAGTTGCGCCGATTCTGCGTTTTCACAGTGAAATTCTGGATTTTAGATGGATTTTTGGAGGTGACTCAGGCACTTTCCTGTTGTGAACGACTGTGCAAGTATGTAGTGCCAGTTACTGCTACTGACATACTAGACAGAAAGATCCGTCTGTCCGGAGGAGTCTTTTATCTTTTTGACGTTACCACTCTCCTCCGTAGACAGATGGAAGTTAATAGTACACATCTCTGTGTGGATGGTCTTTAACCACTGTCTCTATGGAAAATTGGGTGAGGTACCTCACCCTTCTCGATTGCGTCTAATTCACGGCCCTAGGTCGGCAAATTTAAGCTTGTATAGTAAAATCAAAATTTCAAGAATGCAGTACAGTACACTCACCAGATTAATGAATAATCCAACATTTTGGTAGAATTTTCAACGTAAAACACACATCAACCAGCCCGTCGCATCATAGCCAAACTGCAGAAACATATGAATCTGTTAGCCAATCACATGCGAGGTAGTTTCTACGTGTTTTTTTTTATTAAAACACGTACCTCGTATGTGATTGGCTAACATATTCAAAATGGCGACTTACAGCTAGCGAACGGTGATGTTGCGATATGGATTAAATTTCTGCGTTATAACCTAGTTACTGTGAGTATTTCGATTGCACAATGTGAGAAATTTACCCCAAATATTGCTGCATAATGTGTCGTGTCATGTCAAACTTGTTTGAATGTAAAAAGCTGTCTGAAATTTGGTTTATCGTAACGTTTGATCTGTGCGCAACCGCTGGCAGCACATCCACACAAGAGCTGGCATCATTGACTTCGGTCTGTATAAAGAGGGGATCCGTGAAGCCAGACGCAGTCTCCGCGGAACATTTCACCGACGACCAGTTACAGACCGATCTTTCGGTCAACTGACGTACTGGACTATTGCCCATGAGGGCATGATGGTCGATGGTACATCGATGTATTGTTGTGATTGTGTAGAACTCCAAATAGATGTCCTAGATGTCTACTCTAAATAATCTGAATATCCCTCATGCAGTTCTATTCACCTCGCCCTGCAGACTCGGTGAAACAAAACAGCACTCGGGATAATTACATAATAATGTATTGTAGACCCATTTGTCGTTCTACAATCCAGTCAGTATCACCTGCCAGTACAGAACACGAACATGATGGTGGATGAGCATGAGCATAAAACCCCATTGGTATAATACTTTAATAGAAAACTAGCGCCAACTCAATAACTAAGTGATCATCAATCATCTAGAGTTCTAAAAATTCTAGCTAGCGCACTAACTTTGTTACAGCAGCAAGATAATTGATTGTGTCGCGAAACCATTCAGAATCAGAGGCTAGACACTCAAGCATCACACAGTTCACACACAATCATTCTTCACAGAAGAACCACACATGCACAGGCTAGGCACAGCCTATTCCTAGCTACACGTGACATGGTGACACCATAGGAAATCAGTCTCCACAATGCTAAGCATACCTTTGGAGTAGTAATGTATTCCATAACGGAATTAGTTCGACTGCTCCTCCTTCTCGGCATTAGCTCAACAACATGAGTAGTCGTATGCTTTCTTTCCTGTCCCGCCGCCGGTCATGTACAGACGATGGGGTAATGAATCACTCGCACAGTCAGTCGCAGGTCGGACTCACAAGCTTGATGCTAGCTGCTGCCTGTCCTGCTGACGATCTCAGTCCGTGCACTGCACTGTCGCTGTACCGGTACCAGCGAGACGTTGTCAGCAAGATTCCCAGACGGATCCTGATCAGACCACTAATTGACATGAGTTGTCAAAAGAATGCGAAAAAATAAACAGTACAAAAAGCCGACCTCTTACTTTCTCGGAATCTGTTCATATCACCTGTGCATATTATAGTCTAATTATGCGAATATTTGGATCCCATCCACTATTATATAGCACACGTATGAACCCGTGTCCTCCGATCTCTATCCATCGCGACTGACTCGCTCATCGCTCTGATCCGATAAACCATAGCCTACAGATACACTGTGTACTGTCACACTACGTTTTACACGCGCGTAGTGCGCGCGAACCCGTCCACGTCCCTCTTCATCCATAAACACCACCATCCTCTAATGTGCACGCGTTTCTACGTACGCCTCTCACCTGACGCGTACGCTTGTGACAAAAACAGACGAAGAAAAGAACAAAATCCCCTCAAAAACAGGGAGGTGGGACCCCCTGCTCAAAAGAAGGGAATCTCTCACCAGTACACGCCCACCAGTTCAGCAGTGTATCCAGAATTATCTTTCCCTACCAAAATATAAATGATTAATATTTTAAAATCATTAATATAAATGATTATAAAGACTATAGTTAATGGACTGCACAATAATGTAGAAATCATATGAAAGATCATATTTCTAATTGTCAGTCAATATCCCATTTCAAGCTCATTGTTTCTCACTTTACTGTCTCTATAGGGAATAACATTACCATAACGAATAACGTAATGATAGCATCATCACCCAGTATTTCCTAAATCCTCGAAAGAGTTATACACAGAAGGTTGTCTATTTCCCTCAATATCATTAATTGATTTAGGCCTACTTGTCCCTGTATACCAATTTGGTTTTGCATAGATAAAGTGACATTCTGCCCTGTTATTGAATAGGTGACAGATTTTTTTTTTTAACAAAGAACATATGGTTGGAGGTTTTATGGGTTTATGAAAGGCAACGGCGTAAATCCGGACTGAGGAGGGGGGGGGGGGGGGGGGGGGTGGTCACCATCACCACGATTACAAGCCCATAACCGGACCGGCGCAGCCTTGGGGGGGGGGGGGGGGGGGAAGGGGAAGGGAAGCTTGATGAACCCCCCCCCCCCCCCACACACACACACTTTACAGGGATCGGATGTCCCACTCTTTTGCAAGGAATAAGTTATAGTGGGAGGAAAGTGGCAGGAAAAATATGAAGACGTTTTGTTCTTGTTGCTTTTTTTTTTTTGCTTGTCAGATGACTTTCGGCGGAAAATGAGACCTTAAAAGTATGAAAACATTTTTCTTTTTGTTTTTGAAATATCTGTGAGAGGGAGCGGAACGACTGAACGGGGGGAGGGTGTGTATCCCTCTCCCACACGAGGAAGATTTTGCATTTTCAGACCTGAAATTCAGCGATTTGGTGCACACTTTTGGTGAAATTTTGTTTTCTTTTCTTTAAAAAACAATAAGAAAATGAAATATTCACAATATAATTAATTGAATGACTAAATCGTGGTATTTCAGCTCTTGCTCCGCCTGTGCGACTCACTGTGAAGGCCTACTAAATAATGGGGCCTATCGCCGGCGTAGACAGGATTTGATCTTAGAAGGAGCGGTTATGTGCCACGGAGGGAGCGAAGCAAGCGAGGGGGGGGGGGGGAGGGTATGGTAGGGAGGTTTCCCCCTCCCACGATGAAATCTTTTTACATTAATAATTTAGACATTTTACAGTCCCAAAACTGCCGTTTGTAGCTATATTTTTCGCTTTAGAAACTAAGGAGGGCCGCACCGGGCGCAACTGCTGTCAATCACTGGCAGCAACATCAGGAGAATGGCACAGCAATTAAATGCGAGCGAGCTTGAAATTTTTGATATTTACAGTCTAAAAACTGCCGTTTGTAGCTATATTTTTCGCTGTGGAAATCAAGGGGGGCCGCACCGGGCGCAACTGCTGTCAATCACTGGCAGCAACATCAGGAGAATGACATAGTGGTTAAATGCGAGCGAGTGGAGCGAGCGAGCTTTAAAAATTTTTGACATTTTACAGTCCAAAGACTGCCGTTTGTGGCTGTATTTTTTCGCTTTGGAAATTAAGGGGGGGGCACACCGGGCGCAACTCCTGGCAATTACTGGCAGCAACATCAGGAAAACGGCATAACGATTAAATGCGAGCGAGCGAAGCGAGTGAGCTTGAAAATTTTGATATTTTACAGTCTAAAAAACTGTCCTTTGTGGCTGTATTTTTTTGCTTTGGAAATTAAGGGGGCGCACCGGGCGTAAACTGCTGGCAATTACTGGCAGCAACATCATGAGAATGGCATAATGATTAAATGCGAGGGAGCGAAGCGAGTAAGCTTGAAAATTTTGACATTTTACAGTCTAAAAAACTGTCGTTTGTGGCTGTATTTTTTCGCTTTGGAAATTAAGGGGGCGCACCAGGCGAAAACTACTGGCAATTACTGACAGCAGCATCAGGAGGATGGCATAATGGTTAAATGCGAGCGAGCGAAGCGATCGAGCTTCAAAATTTTGACATTAAATTTGCAGTCCCAAAACAGCCGCTTGTAGTTATATTTTTCGCTTTGGAAATTAAGGGGGGGGGGGGGGCGCAACGGGCGAAAACTGCTGGCAATAACTGGCAGCAACACAAGGAGAATGGAATAATGATTAGTAATGCGAGCGAGCGAAGGGAGCGAAGCGAGAGAGCTTCAAAATTTTGACATTTTACAGTCCCAAAACTGCCGTTTGTAGCTATGTTTTTTGCTTTGGCAATTAAGGGGCGCACCGGGCGCAACTGCTGTCAGTCACTGGCAGCAGCATCAGGAGAATGGCATAGCAGTTAATGCGAGCGAGCTTTAAAATTTTGACATTTTACACTCCAAAAACTGCCGTTTGTAGCTATATTTTTCGCTTTTGTTGTCCCACTTTATGGGGGAACCACCCCCCCCCCCCCCCATCGACGCCTCTTCATAAAAAACTGCTGTCAGTCACTGGCAGCAACATCAGGAGAATGGCATAGCGGTTAAAAAAATGCGAGCGAGCGCAGCGAGCGAGCTTTAAAATGTTGACATTTACACTCCAAAAACTGCCGTTTTTAGCTATATTTTTCGCTTTTGTTTGTCCCACTTTATGGGGGAACCACCCCCCTCCCCCCCCCCCCCCCCCCCCCATCGACGCCTCTTCATAAAAAACTGCTGTCAGTCACTGGCAACAACATCAGGAGAATGGCATAGCGGTTAAATGCGAGCGAGGCAGCGAGCGAGCTTTAAAATGTTGACATTTTACACTCCAAAAACTGCCGTTTTTAGCTATATTTTTCGCTTTTGTTTGTCCCACTTTTATGGGGGAACCACCCCCCCCCCCATCGACGCCTCTTCATAATATAAGATCTGCTCCACACTCTTTGATAAATTAGGGAAATATACGTCAATATCAAAAGTGTACAAAGTTATCGAAAGGGATCCTGTATAGCAGAGCATTTGCATGTTTATGATTGCAATACAACGAGCTGGTGCATAATTCTGGCGATATTTGGACAATATTTTCCATTAAGAAAGCTCGAGATTTGTCCTCATCTCGGGAATTGCTTGGGGGATAAATGATTTGTCTGCCTAAACACATAGGGGCGGGGCAAATGCCCCTTTGCCCCCCCCCCCCCCAAATAGATTCGACGCCCCTGATCTTCCCTGGGTATGCCCATCCTGACTGAGTCATCAGTCACTGTCGTTTCTCAATAATGATTCAGGAAATGGAGGGGGTTCAATTATGGCGATTTTTTTTTTATTGTTTGTTTGTTTGTTTTCGTACATATTTTGCAGATGGTCCCCAGTTACTCGCGTCATAGGATGTTTACATGTAGGCCTATAATATTTGACGTTGTCAACGTCTGAGCCATACCTCGCAGCGTATGTCGATTTTACTTTCTGAGCGAGCGAGCGAAGCGAGCGAGCGCCTGAGAAAATTGTGTATACATTTTCCTACAAGATAGCATATATTGTTCAGCTCTGTTACCTGTCTGAAGGCCGGCGTACAAACGTCATGCAATATGCCAAAATTGATACATATCACATTTCTGCTTCCTCCATTTTTTCCCTAAAAATTCAGGGGGATGATTGTACAGGCCATCCCCCCCCCCTCCTCCTTTCAGGGGGGGATATATCCCCCCATCCCCATCCCCCCCCCCCCCGGGATTTACGCCCATGATGAAAGGCATATAATTTTGTAGACAGAAAGATCCGTCTGTCCAGAGGACTCTTTATAGTTTTGCCATTGACGCTGTCCTCCGTAATATACGGAGGGGATCCGTGAAGCCAGACGCAGTCTCCGCGGAACATTCCCCGACGGACAGATACAGACCGATCTTTCGGTCAAATAATTTTGATACTATCGATCATGACATATTGATCAATATTACTGATGAGTTATGGTGTCCGGGGTATAGCTTATCTTGGGTTAGTAATTTTATCCAACAGAAAACAAAATGTAGCATTTCACTCTTCAGAATCCTTTTTATAAATCTAATATTAATATGTGGTGTCCCTCAAGGATCCATATCGGGTCCCTTTTTCTTTCTAAAAAGAAAACTTTAATGACATCATAAATTCACCTTCGCTTCATACTCTTTTTTTTTTAATTCCCACAAATATTTGTAACTCCTATCACCACACTAGATACTGAGATAAAAAGCCTCCCATGTTGGTTTGTATGTAATAAGTTATCCTTAATATTTCGAAGACAAATTTGGTAAGATCTAAGTTGTGTAATGTTTCAAATGTCGAGTATATTAATTACACTATTCGTGTTGACGAACAGGCAATTTTTGAAAAGAGATATATAGGGCCTGCTAAATTCTTAGGCATTACTATTGATTCGAATTTGTCTTAGAATGATCACAGAAACAATGTTCATGCTTCAGTTTCTTGTCTTCAGAATCTCATCATATACCACCTGCATGAGAAACTTGATTTCTGCGAGGTCTTTGTCTATTTTGAAAAAAATAAAATGTCTTTTTATATCTATATATCAAATGCTGTATTGTTTTGGGAAATAAAATTGTGGTTCGGAACTAAAAACTCACTCAATATATTACTTTTGCAAAAATGAGCAGCAAGAGGCTGATTACGATCTCATTATGTTTATCTTCTTATGACCCACTGCTTTCTCCATTTGAAACTAGTGATGTGACTTTTCAAACAGCAACCTATATGGCATAAACACACGTTCGACCAACTTCCCTCGGTGTTCAATGACTTTTAATCCCTAATTCCAACATTCATTCTTTCTATATACCCAACTCGCCGTTCATCTGATGATTATCATCTTGAAAACCCCAAGAATTAAATAGCGCAAAAATCTGTAAAACATCGTGGCCCTGATGTCTGGAATCTTTCACCCGACAGTAAATTTAAAAACAGTGTAAATCATTTACTTGTATTTAAAAACAACTTGATGACATGATATTACATCAATATTAATATGTCTGATTATTAGAGCATATCGTTGACGTGTTTCATCTGCTTCTTCTTATTCATTCACTTCTATGATTCAATATTAGACAAAGCAGGGTCACGAGCTTAAAACACAATGAATATGATAGAATATATTAAGAAACATACACACAACTGACCTCCACACAAACTTTCCACATTTTTGCACAATGCACCGTTGAACCTTTTTGTCTTCATTTCCTTTTTTTTTCCCCTCTCCACTCACTCACAGTGAGTGGTGACTAATTGAGTATATCCCGCGAATTTTTCGTATTGTTTATTGCAGTAAGGCAACTATAATTTCTGAGGCCATTATCTCGTCAAGCGTTTGCTTATACATTATTATGATGATGATCTTCTCTATTTCTGTTATTTTTTTATGTTTATGTTTGTCTTTTGAACAGAAGGTACATGTGATTCTTAGTTTTGCATATGCATAAAAGGACACCTGCATGCTTCGTTCTGTATTATCATGGAATGATGTCGTATATAATCATTATCTGTTTCATTTTCATTTTCATTTCATTTTCATCCATTTTTGTTTAATGCACGACTTGCACGTACTTCAGTCCGAGGACTGTTCTTCCGCAGGTCCGTGCTAACAAAACACCCAGAAATGTATGTAACAGAAATGAAAACAATACTGTTAGATTCATTGTACTTGATTACTTCGTTCAAGTGACTTTTTCTTTTACGTTTATGTATAACA